>NC_137865.1:38456243-38578743 GCF_963924005.1 Protomyctophum bolini
TTAGCTAGGATATCAGCTAATACTGAAATATAAACAGTCTGCCTTTAGCTAGGATATCAGCTAATACTGAAATATACAGTTATACACAGTCTGCCTTTAGCTACAATATCAGCCAATACTGTGAACACATAAATGCAGTTTAAGTATGGGGATAGTATTACCAATCCCCATACATATTAGGTACCGTACATACATAGAAATTGAGTCATATAATACAATGTTGCAACATATTTAGCTCTCGTTAAGTGTAAAATATAATTACACAAAACCTGTGAAGGAAGGCCAGACAACATTAATTTCTTATTGCCGACTTTAATTCCTTAATCCCAGCCCAATCCAGACCAAATATTATTCAACAACATGCAACAGAATCCGAAAACTGCGATTTGCAACTTGACGGTGCACATTCAGGCGCTTCCACAGCAATGGAGAGTATGCGCGTCAGCGTGCGTGACATCATCATCATACCTGGAAGTTATGCAGGAATGCCTACTTTGTGGGGTGGAGAAATAAACTACTTTCTGGCCTTGACAGCCGACACATACAAATCAGAATCTGATTGCATTAAACAACGTTAAACTCACTTTGCCACTGAGTTTATGCATGCGCATACCCTAAACTGGAGAGTGGCAGATGGTGACATGTCGAGTTGCATTGGTCGTCTAGACTGGCCTGTACAGAGCTCACCCTCCTTTTTTCCCCATTCATGGTCAACTTTAAAAGCCTTCAGTTACGCACATTCACAGCAGTTCTGTCTGTCTTTACCTTCTGAATGGCCTCAAAGTAAGGGACGAAGAGGTCAGTGTCATAGTTGGACATCTTGTTCTGCAGTATGGACACCAGGCGCTCCAATCCCATGCCTGTGTCAATGCTTTTCTTAGGGAGTGGCTTGAGCTCCGTTTCAGACTCCCTAAAGGTTGCAGAGAGAAGAGAGAGTATGTGTACAGTTGTACACAGCTGTGTATTTGTAGCCTGCACTAATCATCATTAGCCCCACACACACACACACACACAGCTCATAAATTATCCTGCTGTGCATTTTGACTGCGTTACCTGTTGAACTGAATAAACACCAGGTTCCAGATCTCTAGCACGTTGGGATCGTCCATGTTGACCAGGTGAGCAGCGTCTCTCCCTCCTCCTATGCGGTCGTAGTGGATCTCACTGCAGGGGCCGCAGGGACCCGTGTCCCCCATCTCCCAGAAGTTGTCCTTCATGCTGCCAGGCAGGATACGGGCCTCGTCCATTCTGATTGAAGGAGATGTCTTCAGTTGAATCCACCATCATTAACTTTAACAATGTCGCTAGCTACGACCAGCTGCATGGATCCTGACTTTCTATCTGCTGTGGGAAACTTGACTCTATGCAATGCGAAAGTGCCATTTGATTATGTATTGATTAAAACAATCCACAGATAAGTTAACCGTGCGTCACCACCAGGCTTTCCGCAACACTGACTGTGGAACTGTTAACTGCTCAGATCCGGTCTAGATCCCACCTATGGTCAATAAAATATGACTTACACATAAATTACAATTCCTCTTATCTTTTCAGCAGTGCACACACACGGCATCATTGTTTTGCAAAGAGCAAATGTCCGGAAAAACATGCTGGCATTGATCAAAATGAATCGATACGCTCGGATGTTGATTCTCGTTAACGATATCGATTCCCATCCCCGTCACTCATGGGCATAATTACAACATGACGGGTCACGTCGAGAATAAAATGTTCACTCTTTCGGTCAGTTTGCCGTCAACGCAGCATTAGCTGTAGAAGATCTGGACTCACCCCAGGTCCATCCAGATCTGCTTGCACTCGAGGTCAGGCTCCAGGCCTGCCTCAGCATGGCCCCCAAAGTAGGTGACATACAGACGCTCGATGGGGATGCCAAACTCCTGGGTCAGCAGCTCCAGGGCCATCTCACAGGCCAAATGCTGCAGAGGAGGGAGGACATGAGAGTAGGGAGAAATTAGCAGAGAGAGAGAGAGAGAAGGGCGATGGTCACAGGTAGAGACTGAGGAGAACAGATTGATCCACGACCGGCAAATGAGTTTAATGGGCTGCAGCCGAATGAGCCGATTGTGATTTAAATGCCAGACAATTACCAGGCCATCTATACAAGCCATCGAGACCTAAACAAAAATCAACATACTCAAGCTCACTGGCTGCCATCAGTAGTCATCAGTTGAATTTTAAGGGAACATTGGGAAAATATCCAAAACTGTGTACATCCATATGACCAAACAGATTAATGTGAATACATTATGAGATATAAAAGCCTTTTGGGTATGATTATTATAATATTAAAAATGTCAACATTAAAATGCAGCAGAAATATAACAAATTAGGCAATAATACTTCTTACTATACTATTATTATCCTGCATCAATCAAAATGCATGTAAAGAACTGTGATTTGGCAAAATGGTTACAATAGAGGGTATGCTCATGTGACATCATCATACTTGCATTACCGGGTCAACCATAAGGGGTTTAAGTGGACACACACGCACACGCGCACACACACACACACACACACACACACACACACACACACACACACACACACACACACCCCCCCTCCCCCCTACCTTGAAGTAGTCCCCAAAGGACCAGGACCCCAGCATCTCAAAGAAGGTGTGGTGGTACACATCTTTGCCCACGTCGTCCAGATCGTTGTGCTTTCCACCGGCGCGGATACACTTCTGTGTGTTGGCGGCGCGACGCAGCCGGGCCATGGGGTGGGACGGGTCGATGGTGTTGAGGAAGATGGGTTTGAACTGGGGGAAGGTTGACAAGATATACACTTTAATTTTGGTTTAACACATTTAGACCCGAGGCCGATTCTTTTTTCTACGATATATTTTTGGGCTTTTTCTGCCTTCATTGGATAGAGTACAGTATGGTGACAGGAAATGGGGAGAGAGAGATTGGGGGTGACGCGCAGCAAAGGTCGTCGGGATCGGGAGTCGAACCCGTGAGACGCCGTCAGGCTGGCTTAGCGGCCTAGGTGCCTGGACCGCTACACTAGCCGCCCGGGTCACCTGATGTCTAAAAAAAACGCTAGGTTGTAACAAGGAGCTATAAAGTTACATTTAACTCACAATACAAGTGAAATGACTTTAGTAAACTGGGATATAAAGCAAAGTGAAAATAGGGTTCTTAACATCATATTAGCATTGTAAACATTAAAGCGTTTTTCCAAAGGGATTCTTTTTTTTAAGACCTCTACTTTGTAGTGTACATTTTTGTTGACCTTTTGATCACCAGCAGTGATCTCAAATCACTGGCAGTGAGACCTACATGTTTTTGCAGATGGCTGACCAACACTGCCTCTCCCATGCTGGAGAGATATCTTTTAGGCAATTTATGCTTCATTTCACACACTCAATGAAAATATGGTCTTTGCAACCTACCAACCACCCAGCAAAGTCCATTTCTTTGGTGCACTTTTTGCACAACATTTTAGTGTTTGACTTCGGATCAGGATTGAACCAGATTTTTCATTTGGGATGTTCGAGCCATGAGCCATAAGTCATTTTAGTTTTAGTTTTTTTTAAATAACCATTTTTTCTCAAATCTACTAGGCTAATGTTAGTACGGATGCTGACTCAGCGACAACCTAACCAGTGCATAACTTCACTATACTATTTGTTAGGGAAAGAGATAGCAGATATTTTAGCCCAAGGACTGTATTTTGTGCAAAACAAATGCTTGCGATGGATTCAGAATCATGAAAACCCCCTAGTTTGACCCTTCACATGACATATGATATGATGACTGACCTGATTCATTCCAGCATTTGCAAAGAGCAGCGTGGGGTCGTCCAGCGGGATGGTGGCCGAGGAGTGGACATATTGGTGCTCATGGCGACGGAAGTAATCGATGAACTTCTCCCGGATTTGAGCTGCAGTCATCGATGCATCCATTCTGGATTAGCTGTCTAGACGGGAGCACGCACACGCACACGCACACACACACACGCACACACACACGATTACAAATTTAAGCTGACGAAATTGTCAAATTGTACAACTTAAATATAAAAAGAAGTCACTGACTAATTTTTTTAATTACAAAATAGCAGAAATAGTTGATCTGCAAGCTTACAACACATCACAAAGTGATACTTTCCGACATGGAAACCATTGACAATTATACAAACATAATTGCGATTATCTCAAATAATTGCGATTAGGTTATTATGTAATAATTGTGACAGGCCTACACACATACTGTAGGCAGGCCTTCATTAAAGGATTTTTAATGAATCAGGAAGTGGTTCAAGAGCAGCAGGTGTTTTAACAAATAAGCAATTATTCTTTTTTGGATAGCTGATTTTGCGCCACAATCAAAGGTGTTTGCCCACAGGGGTGTTTTTTCGGTGAATATCGGAGGACGTAAAAAGAAAATCCCACTTTTATGTCAATCACGTTTGCACACAATGCACGCTGCCGCCGAATATTTCGTTTAATGTTTTTTTCCGGATTTTATCCATTTTCCGCAGCTGTCTGTCTAGTGGGGTCTTCTAGTGGGGTGCCGGTGACAGGCTGACAGCTAGTGATAGCCTACTACTTTCGGATCTACAAAACACCGCAAAAAAACACACGAGTTTGCACTGTGCACCATGGAACACAGAAAGCGACCAATTGTGCCGAAAGTATAGCACATATTCGGAAACCCATAATTACCTCCAATGTCAAGCAAAAGGCCTTAAGGCCTAAGAGACCCAACTTGACCAGTTAAACTAGCTTAAGAATTTTTGTCAGCTCTGTCCCTGACAGTTTTCCCTCGGGCTTTGACGCTAGTTTTATCACCATGACATGTCATAACCTGTTAAGGGGAAAAAATACCCTGGCCTCAACTACCCCAGACTACCAAATCAGCTTCCAACTCAATTCATTCCATCTGATTGATGATCAGTGCCATTAACGTTTTAACTGTGTCCCACATGGAGATCTCTGTATCTGCCTGTCTGCCTGTGTCTGAAGAGGGCAAACTGGCTGACTGTGAAAAGTGGAATGGTTAAGTAATCAATTGTCAGATGTGGGTGGTTGCCATGGCAATCAATTGGCTGAGGCAGAGGCTTGAAATTGCACAGGTGAGGGCCTGAGGGGACTTGGCCCAACCTGACCAGAGCCTTTTGTGGTGGTTCTGGACAACCGTGGGTCCGACCGACTCGATACCGGACACTGCACTCCCTGCGTGGGTGTGGAACGCGTGTGTCGAATTTGAAGTCGGTGGGGTTCTCCAGTTACGTGCATTACACACACGCACGCAGACAGAGACGTGGTGCATTACTGTATAGAGAGTATGCACATGCATGATTTTCCCATCTAATCAGGACCCCCTCATCTAGACTGAGTGGCACAACATTGAGCAGCATGGAGTGTTGGAGTTTGGAACTTCCAGCTATGATGTCACGCGCATACCCTCTATTGTAGGATATTGTGATGTCATATGAAGCATGACAACAATGTCCAAAAGCTTCACTTTTCTGTTGTTCAAAAAGCAGGTTCACTTTGCTGGAAAACAATTCTCGTTCCGATAACAATATTGTGTGTTGACTATAGCAAGTTAGCAACCACACCACTAATAATAAAATATATTTTTAAAAGCCGTTAGCCTAGAACAAATTCATTATATCCCAAGCAATAACTTCACTTGGCTTAGTCAATAACATTTTGGCTGTAGTAGTAGGTATTTTCTGTTTACATACAAGTGTTAAACAGTTTACAATGTACTACACATACACTGTATGTATGTCAGAGAGAATAAAGGTCTGTCTGTGTCACTGTCACAGACAGTGATAATTAAAAGGCAGTGGCCACCTATTCCCAGTGGTGGCATGGTTGGAAATCTAGATGGCACATTGGAAACCCCAGAGCTGAAAGCACTGCAGCTCACTGGAGACAGCAAGCCGGGCGGTAAACAGCCCCTGTCCCACTCCTGACTACCACCCACCCTGATAGCAACCGCAGCACACAGGTGTTAAGACAGACAGACAGACAGACAGAGACGACGATGTTCCAAGTCCACCATACCACCCAGATAAGCGGAAATTCACCCTATAGTAAAACGCATGTTATTACTGTTTTCAGCGGTGGTGTAAAGTAGTAGTAGTTTCAATTTTCAGTACTTTTACTTCTACTCCACTACCCCTCTCTCAGAGGCAAATATTGTACTTTTACTACAATTGTTGAAAACTTTAGTTACTAGTTACTTTGTAGATCTTGGTTATTATTACAAAACACACATTAACCACTTCAGCCCTATATACATTTTGGCTATTTGAAAATAGACGATCTACTACATTCTACAAGCTCACAATCAGCTATTTTCAAAATATTTGTAAACATTTTATACATTTGAAAACTTGGGAAATGGGACCTTCTGCATAAAGGTCACACTTTCTACTTTTGGAACTTTAAGTACATTTTGATACCAATACTTTTACTCCAATGCATTTTGAATTCCAGACTTCTTTTTTTCCTATATGGCAGTATTGATACTTTTACTTGAGTAAAGAATGAGAGTACTTTTTACACCACTGGTTTTCAGGACCCCATACCCCAATTATGACAGATGGGTAGCCTAGACTACTCACTGTATGTCATCAAGTCATAAGGATGAATGGGGTCAGTCACTTTTTACTGCGAAAGCTTTTATCTTTATATCTTGACTTTATGATAATGGGATGGTGTGGAGTAGTAGCTGTCATGTCAATTTCCACCTTTTCAACTCTGCCAACAACTAAACAGTACACAATCGTATTAGAGTAAACGGTTTATATGGGTATTATTGCAATGCAATTATGTAATGTCACTTAGGAATCGATAGCCCTACTGCAAATGAAATCACTGAGATGTAATATGAAATTATATATATTGTCTACAGTACACTACTGACAAGACAGATTTTAAAATTGCTATTGTGATGAAGTGGCATATGTGAGCTAGCAGCACACGTTAGCTAACGACCGTTAGCCCGGTGTTTCTGCTTCAGGGGAGATAGATTTTAGCATATTGCTCAAAGCACCGCCTCTGCTCAGCAGTAAGATAAACTCTTATTCGACCCAATGGCACTATAACAAATAATGATACTCACAGAAGAAGTTACAGAATGGTTCAGTCACTGCTGAGCTGGCACTGCTTCACACCACACACTCTCCACGCTGCTGCAATGACAGGGGACGCGCTTCAGACAGAGAGGGCGGGCTCAGACTGTAGTCATCGACTATTGGTCTACCAGTACCGGCACGGCACTCGACGGCCACCCTGATTGGTTCAAACCTACTGTCGATCTAAGCTACGCCCCGCCAGTGCACCGTGTTGTGGCTGATGCAATGAAAAAGAAAGCCCATGACAATGTATGTATGTGTTTTTGACTCCTTGATATGAGAATGAGTCAGATGATGATGATTTAATTTACTGATTAAAGTTTAACAGCAGAAAATCCAACATTCAATGATGCAAAAAAAGAAAAAGAATAAAGGGGAAACAAATTAAATAAATAAGTGAAGTCTGGTCTAACATCTTTCTAGGACATCTTATGTTCGCTTTTGTCCTCTGAGGTAGTTGCATCAGCAAGTTCGTTTTGGTCTGAGAGGCAAAAATATATAAAATATTTGAGGTCGATGTATATGGAAGGATATTATATGGGCGCGTTCGGAAATGCGCCCTGAACGCACTGGTGTGCTCTCTTGTCGTTCGTTTATTCAGTGCACTCAGTGCGTTGTCGTTCGAAAATCCAGTGCGCTGCGCACCGGGTGTGCTGAGTGCACGCACTGAGCAACCCTACCCTCAGGGTAGGGTTGCTCGGTGTGAATGGTGTGCTTACGTCACAGCTGTGTCTCTAGCGCTCCCAGGTGGCGTTCTGTACCTAGGTACAGAACGCACACAGTCAGTGGGCAGCGCTGTGATTAGCCCAAGGCTATAGTGCCTACTTTATACATTCTCAACTTCGCCGTCATCCTCGTCGCTGTCCACTATTGCAACAACAACAACGGCTGAACTTGCCAACAGAGAAACAACTGTAGCCATCGCTTCTGCCATGTTGCTCTTCTACAGTAGGCTAGGCTACTTGCTTGTGAAGTTGTACTTGTGCTGCGTTTCTCGTTGGCTACAGAGACTCGAGTTTTAGTGCAGGCGTAGGATCAAAACAATCACAAACGTGCACGCCCCCTACAGGAAGGTGTGTTTGGTTGTAACTGGTCGTTCGTAAATAAGGCACACTGAACGCACTCTGTGACGTCACCGCCCACCACACTCAACAAACTGACCACATTCCCGGTGCGCATTTCCGAACGCGCCCTAAATCTCCTATGGCTGACGACCGTAACCTTAGGGTCCCACTCCCAGCAGGCCCTCGATCCTATCCTAAAACCTGTAAATCCTGCTGTAAATATATAGGTCTGTACAGGTGCTTTCTGCCTTTCATCATTCAGATTCAGATATTATATTCGGAATATTATGTTGGCATGCATGCATGTAGACACGATTCCCTCGATATCGTATAGTGGGTTTGTGGGTGGGAGTCTGAAGGCTTCAGCCTGCCGTATGGATGATGCAGGTACCACTTTTTATATTATGATTATGTATTATTATGATTATGTATATTAACATGATTATGTATATTTATATTGATCTTCTCCTTACTGAACTGGCACCCTTCGTCGGTCTTCCCTGACACACTGGTACACTGAGTTAGTCCGAGTCTTCTGAGTATCTGAACACTGGAGGTAATCTCTTCTGGTCACTCTGGAATCTCTAGAAAATTGCACTGATCTGTCTTCTGCGCTATACTTTATAGGTGACGTGACGTCGTGGCCTGACGTCCAGCCACTAACCGTTTCCGTGACAACAATTGCATGTGAATTGTGTACCTGTTAGTTAGCCTATATGCATTTCCTAATATGCAACTCTCTGGTATAAAGGAATCTCTGACTGGTAATATTTCCATAGTGTTGTACCATATGGTACAACACTATGGAAATATTACCATTTTATTGAATTTGGACCCACAAAATGGGCGGTGCAAGGCTCAGCAATAGGTTCATAAACATTAAGATATCTCAAAAATACCAGCTAAATTTATAAAATGCACAAGCTACAGCACAATATATAGGCTATAGGCCTAACACAAATCCAGAATGACACCAATTTTATGCATGGTATAAGACCTGAGGGCTGTGGCACCCTCTTCTGGACAGTTAGTATTTAGTTTCAAGAAAGCCTGTTCTGAGATAGGAGCATATTATCATGATCAGGGTGAGCAACTTTGAAGATGGAGAGTGCCACTATATGTCCACGCTCACTCCAGACTCCAGAGGGCCACATTGCATATTTCTGTCATAGCAAATAGGCCTACTAGCCGATCTACAAGCTCAAAACGTGTTGCAGTGCATGAGTGCAACGCATTTTGAGCTTGTAGATCAGCTATTTTTTGCTATTATGTTAATTCAGAACCAGGTTTTTTTCCTATTTTTGAATCCTGAAAAGTAACATTTTAATTTAATTTCAAATGCATTTACTAAATGCAAATACATTGGACATAAAAAAAGCAATATTTTTTTTAATACTAGTGCTAATAGTTCTGAGTGTTTTGTTGATAATTTCACCTTTTTTTGAGCATGTCCAATTTTTGACCAATTGATGTTTTTGCTATATTTCTTGAATAAAACCAGAAATCTTAGGCTAGGTATAAAAATAAAAATAAAGTATGCAAATAACTTAAACATTTTCCCTTTTAAATCAAATGGATAAAAAAGAACTATAGTGTATAACTTTTGGACGCCATAAGCTGTTTATTGATGCCAGTTGATGAGTTTCACAAGGTAGTATTGGTCCTCTTATAAACAGCCTGACTGAGACGGTGGTTAAAAAAAATGCAGGAAGCATAAACAATCATTTGTTTATTAGACTCTCTTGTCTTACAGTCAGCGCTATTATGGCGAGACAGATTCACCAAAAATCTCAGACGGGAACCTTCTTACTGCCCCCTCCTTTTCACACGCTGTTCTTAATGTCGATCCAAACATTTATTCACATAAATAAATACATCCATTAACTGTAGCTCTACTGTACATCACATCTCATCACGTGCCACGGAGGGATGAGAGCAACAACTATTTCCCTGCTTTTGGGTTGCAAGAGCACTAATTAATGACAGGCTGGATTGAAAATGTACATCATATTGGCCCTTCACAGTAGAAGAGACACTACTGGTTTACAGCAGCATGTACTGTACTTTACATATTGAGGGATCACAGCAGTACAGCGGTCGACTATTAGCTTCATTCAGACACACGTGACATCCATCAACTCTGTTGATGGTTCTCTCCAACGATTTGCGACAAGAAGAACCACAGCGGTCTCAGTTACCCCTTCAAGTAAAGATACTCAACCAAGACAAATAGCAGTGACTGTGACTACAATTCATTCATGTTTATGTCTTGTTCAAACCAGAATAATTGTTGGCAGGCCTACTACTAGGGATGGGCAATTCATCTGTCATCATCGGTATCGACTGATGTTGGCCTTAAAATGCAATATAGAACCGATATCAAAATAATATATCGGTTTTAGCTGATTTATTTTATTACCAGTAAGAAGCCTGGGGGCGAGGTCGTGTGAACTATATGTAGCGTGTCTTGAGGGTACAGGGTTTGATGAGGTCAGCTCCATATATGGAGATCTAAATCTTCTAGTTTTCGCCGGCTGCCGGGCGCGGCTACACTATGGAATGTCAGAACAGCTTCTAACTTATACTAATATTGATGACGTCAATATTAGTATATTGCCCATATATGGGCTTAATTGCCCATGATGATGTCATAGTGATGTCACGAGACCTGGGCACAATATATGGGGGCTTTTCCCATGTATGGGGATTTTACTATCATCCCTAATGATGTCACCTGTGTGACGTGACGTGACAAATTGAGTGACAAAATTGAATGTGACATGTGACAAAAACGCAAGGTTTCATAGTTGACTGAGACCATCGAGCGCAATCATTTCTTCAAAAGGGTCAACACGTTGGCACATTTTCAAATAGAAATACTACATTCAAGCTGCTTATGTTGTACTACTGGATGTGCCAATATTTCAATAACGGTGCATCCTATAGTTTGGGAATAAATTCAGTGTTTTTATGCCTTTTTCAGAATGAGCAAGATTATTATTATTTTCTTTATATATATATGTGTGTGTGTGTGTGTGTGTGTGTGTGTGTGTGTGTCATATCGACATTGGTTTATATCGGTTATCGATTACTATATCAGATATCAGCCAGAATTGTCATATCGCCCATCCCTAAGGCTTACCAGCAATATTGTTTCGCTAAACCAGAATAATTGTTGGATACCAAAGTGGATGGTATAGCATTAAAAATTTCTCACAATTGGAATCTAAACCCAACTTATGAAGACTTTTAAAGACACTTTAAATAGTTACTGCTTCTCGTCTTTGTGGGGCAGAGTTTTAAACAAATCCTGACGCTGGACTGTGAAATCTTACTGTGCTTGTACAGCAGTAGTGGAAAGTAACTAAGTACATTTACTTAAGTACTGTACCTTTTGAGGCATTAGTACTTTGCTTGAGTCAAATTCTCAGTACTTTTACTTCTACTGCACTAAATGTTATAATTTTATTACACTACAATTATTTAGTATAGTTACTTTGTAGATTTTTGATTATTACAAAACATACATTAACCACTTCAGCCCGATATACATTTCGCCGGCCATTTGAAAATAGCCAATGTGATGCATTGTGAGCTTGTAGAACTGCTATTTTCAAATGTATACATTTGAAAACTTGAAATTGGACATTCTATATAATGAGTACTTTTTACTTTTGGTACTTTAAGTACATTTTGATGCCAAGATACCTTTGTACTTTTACTCAAGTGCATTTTGAATTACGGACTTTTACTTGTAACAGAGTATTTCTATAGTGCCGTATTGATACTTTTACTTAAGTAAAACATTTGAGTACTTCTTCCACCACTGTTGTACAGTAGGTACAGCATTAGCACCACTGAGACCTTCACCCAGTACTAACACCAATAGCACAACATCTGTTTAAATGAGCATACTGTAGTATAACATTTAAGCCAGACACAGATCCTGTTAAAAGGCTCTGAACACTCATACGGGTGTTTTCCGTTAGGGCAGTGTGGGGGGGCGTGCACAAATTGGGTTTGATTGACAGGATCCCTCACGATCCTGTTATTAGTTTTGTTGCACCTCTAAGGGCAGGTCAATTTGCCTTATCATTCCCCCGAGGCTAGGCCATAGGTTTCTTTTGTGACATCCTAAAATTGTCAGCGTATATACAGTAGGTCCACCCAGGTTTAACCTGACTGAACTCAAGAGGTTGTGTCCCACTCACTTCCATTCTATGCGAGCGAAAGGGAAGAGTTTCCTGTAAAGGGAGCGCCCACGTTGGCACATAAAGTGCCGTCACTCCACATGACGACCTGGCGGTTTGACACCTTGGCATGGCGTGGGCTACTCCCCTTCGGTCGTGCATGTGACTGTATACCGTCCATGCTACAAGTGAACGGAAACACCCGTATCATTGTTCAGGGCTTTTGAATGCTTGATTTCAGTGCTCTGTTAAAGTGACAGCTTGGTCATCATCAGTTAGATACCAGCAGAGGTATCGCTGGGCAAGGGTCAGTTCACTTCAAGTTCAAATGAAACGTCTCATAACGGGAACACAGGTTGCAGCCCCTCCCTCCTATAGGGACGTGGCGCTAAACCAAATCAAAGGGCTCCATGGCACGTGCGCAACACAATCAAGATTCAAGAACGACACTTAGTTTATGTGTTCGTTCGCCCAGTGAATGAACGTTCAGCGCACCGCCGCGCAGTCACGCACGATGCCACCGCCAGCACGATCGCCGCTGCTCCCCGACTGGATTTGCTATTATGCCACCAAGTGGTTAAGAAACTGTTGGAGGACCAAAAACACTAGCGGGGGGTTCCTGTGACATCGGTGGGACGGTGATCTATGAATTCGGTTTCGACGGAAGCAACAGCTGTATCTATTTGAAATAGTCTTGCAGAGGGCCTAAATTCCATTGTTAATCCGGGCCTGGCCCCCAGCATGTGTCCTTGGCCATGGCGTGAAACCAGTTCACCTGAATTAAAAAACAAACTTCTTTACACCTGTAAACCTGTGATTTGGCAATAAAGCTGCTTATGATTCATAATCATCAACAACTTGGCAATGAGCTGGGGGCGGGACAAACCGAACACAGCAGAATGTGGTTTTAAAGATATAAGAGATATGATTGAATTTGAAGCGAACTGCCTCTAAGCAACAGTATCCCCCCCCCCACCCCGTTAAAAACAGTAAAATATTTACAGTAGATGACATTCACATCTCACCTGCTGCTGTCTCTCCTCTGGTCTTTCTTCAGCAGTTTATAATGTTTTGGAACTAAAGGCGTTCTTCATGACGACACAATGGCATTCTTCCAATGACTTCCATCATACATTTCACGATTTTACACAAGCTAACATCATGTGTAATATTTGCTGGGGCAACACGCACACACGCACGCACACACACACACTGTATCTCTCTGTCTCACACATGCACGCACGCACGCACTCACACATCTCCCCATCACTTAACACTCAGTACCATTATGATATAAAGTACATAACTTGTTTTTACAGCTAGATTCTCTTACATACCTACAACTCTATCTACACACCTGGAGCACTACTGACCACACAAATGTCAAGCATGCTTTACGTTTGGCCTCTGGAGGGCGACATGAGTCCACAGACTGGTCTGTAACACAGGTGCCTCCCACGCAAGCACCTCATTGGCTGTGGTTGACTCTTCTGTTCGTCTACAACCTCTACTGTGAGCCAATAACAACTCAGCTCTGGGTAAAGTGCATTCTACAGTGTGACTGGGACGTCGCTATAAACCAGGGTTAGTGTGTGTGTGTGTGTGTGTGTGTGGGGGGGGTCTATTGAGATCCGTCCCATTGATTTCAGCGGGTGATAGAGATTGGCATGGCCCCTCAGTCCCGGGGCGTCGTCCTCTCTCCTGCTGGGAGGAGCCAGGTTTAAAGATGGAGAGAGGAGCCCCGGCTCACTGCCTGCCCTCTATAGGTCAGTCTGTCTGTGTAAGTGCAGTTTTCCCCTCTCCGATTTGCCGAAGTTGGGGCTTCAGGTGCCTGTCTTCTCATTGGCCAGCCAGCAGGGTACCTCTCCACACCTGTAGAATCCATTTTTATTTCAGTCAATAAATCATTCTCTACAGACCCCTCATTGGACCACATCACACAAGGGCTGTCAAATAAATAATTTAACAATTGTCGACTGAAAGAAATGTACAATTGAAAATGTATACAGTGTATCAAATTAGTACAGTAGGTGTAGCTGACACCCACAACAGCTCTAAGGTATATTAATGGCATGGTAAAATGTTGAAAATTAGTAGAATTCCCCTTTAACACCGCTGCCTACGTTCATCAGTAGTGTGCACTGTGCAGACACATTCCACGTTCATAACATGACTGAAAAGCTTGCAAAGGAAAGCAAAGGAAAGTGCTTATATTAATCTCTCTGGTGTGAATTCACCAAAGGTAAACACAGTGTGTGCTTGTTCCAATAATACTAGAGTGTATGTAGCGAGTGTGTGTGTGAGTGTTCGAGGCTACTACACACCTGTCTCTTAGCGGTACGGTGGGCTGTGTGTTGAGGAAGGACAGCTGTTGTTCGAGGCTACACACCCTGAAGGCCAGGTAACAGGAGGACAGGATCAGCAGGATGATCCTAACAGACAGACAGAGGCACAGGCGGTCAGAATTCACATCAACAGTACAGCAGCAGTGATGACTCTTAAGTCTTAACATTGTATTGTTAGGGTTAGGTTAGGGTTTGAGGTCTAACAGTCGGACCGATAGTATGTCTAAACTAAAGCCGATCTACAAGCTCACAATGGCACTGTGAGCTTGTGACATTTAGTAATATTAATATATTGACTATTTCGTCAGGCATTACGCCGCCATCAACTTAAGGCCCGCTAAAATACATAAAATATATCACAAGGTGTTTTAGTTGACTACAACTAGACTAACCCTAAAACATTTCAGACTAAAACATAACATAACTGAATTTTATTCAAAAGACTAAAACT
The DNA here is from genome assembly GCF_963924005.1 of Protomyctophum bolini. Taxonomy (NCBI): domain Eukaryota; kingdom Metazoa; phylum Chordata; class Actinopteri; order Myctophiformes; family Myctophidae; genus Protomyctophum; species Protomyctophum bolini. Next base: position 38,471,416 of record NC_137865.1, read on the forward strand.
AAATCTAAATTTGCTGTCAAAATCAACAATGCTGGGAGTGGGAACTCGAACTGTTTAATATAACACCAACCACTAGATGGCAGTATATACCAGCCTACAACGGCCATGTAGTTGTGGACCTATATAATGTCTACTATACAGACAAGATGCCTTCATTAACAGCTGTGTAGGAGCTTGGTTCTCTTAAATGGCTGTTTAATTTGAGTATTTGTAAAAAGATTATAATATACGTGAAGATGTAAAGTGGTGTGTTTTTATTTTCCCTTTTGGCTCACAGTAGGATGAAGAACTTGAGCAGCTGGTATTCTGTGTGGCCCAGCTCTGGTACCGGTTCAGTTAACAGGATCTTCTCTGTCTCCAAAACCCTGTCTGCACGCACGCACGCACGCACATACACACACACACGCACAAAGAAAATTGTCATTCCGTTAATGCTGTCACCCCAGTGCCAGCTCTGTCTTCATGCGTGCGTGTGTTTATTAATAGCTACACTAGTAGGAGCTGTGTTACTACTAATGGATCTATTCACAATGTAGGCATTTAGTACACACTCTTACCCAGAGAGCCTTACAGTGAGCATACTGTATGTTACAGTACAAGTGAGATAAACAGGGCGAGGAGCGTCCGGTTTCGGGCCGTGGGTGGTTGGTGGGGTTGGCGTGCCGAACAGGAAGGGACGAGGCCAGGGAAAGTGTGCAGGCGGTCCCGGTTGAAAATAAATAAATAAATACATAATAATACTAATAATAATAATAATAAAACGACTGCAAACGGGAGGCCGATGGGCCACCAATGACCGGCAATCGCCATCCCAGATCCCGGGCATTTGTGAGTGGCGTTATAGCTTTTGTTCACCACCAAGTGTCACTGTTGCACAGCCTAACACAGACACAGACAGGCCAGGGAGGAGGGTTTGTACAGTACAGTACAGTACAGTACAGTACAGTACAGTACAGTACAGTACAGTACAGTACAGTACAGTACAGTACAGTACAGTACAGTACAGTACAGTGACCCAGCCCATTCAGATTTTCTCACTTGTACTGGTTTCTCACTCAAATGCAGAGAGACAGTGTAGTGCGGTGCCTCAGTAAACTAGGATCACGAGTGAACCAAGAGCAAAGCATGAGTCTAAACAATATACTTTGGTAATCTGTACATAATACATCTAAGGATACGGGGTAAACCATGAATATAAAGTAGCATGTGTCTAAATAACATCTAAATTACATCGTGGTCAAGTAAAACAAGCCTGTCACTACACGTCCAGCGGTGCTGAGATCCAGCACTGTTCGTGTTTAAATAGTCCTCACAGACCTTATAGTTTGATGTCACATTTATGATTTAAAGAGACTTTTTTTTAAAGCGACTACTTAATTTGAGTGGAGCCAAGTGTTTATTAAGTACGTATATATGGTATATAGAAAGTGGCTGATTGGAACAGCATCCATTTGGAAACCGAAAGTGAAACCTATATCACAATATCATCTGATGCTTCAGTATAGCTCTTATACATTGCTTTGGGGAAAAACAGAGAACGTGCTTATGACATTGGCGAGTCAGATATACAACATATATAACGCTTAGCGTTGATTTATATTTGCTTTCAGAGATCCGTGAAGATACTCTCCAGAGTTTATAGTCGTTATGCAATTCATACCTCCCCTGTCCCCACACAAATGACATGTCTGTGTCGTGTCCTACTGACTCACCTGCCAGTGAGGAACCACCACCGGGAGGACGTAGAGACTTCGTCCTACTCTTCCCGCCCAACACTCCTGGCTGACAGGTGGCGCCGCAGCCCGTAGGATTGACTACGTGCACTGACAATTATAATAATAATTATTATCATAATAATGATAATAATGAGTTTGTATTGTCAACTCCATCAAGTTTTCTTTGGAGGCCAGCAAAGAATCCGTGAACATTCCGAATGGAATGCAGACTACTGTATACCGCAAGCCAACAGACAGAAACAATTACTTAGCAATACTCCACTTATATCATGCCTCTAGACTGAAACCATGCAGTCAACTGTTAAGATTAAAACGTATTTGCAATACAGAGTCAAGAGTATGAAAGACAGGCTAAAGACATGTGCGACTGACAGAGTGAGATGGAATGGTGAGGAGACATTGCGCAACAGCATGTCTAAAGTCCAAGTGTTGGATAGCATGAGCCTCTTTACACCCAAATTCTCCTCTACCTCCAGGGGGCGATCTATTGTATTGTCTACCAATCTCTCTAAATATTAAGCAGATAGTTAAAACGTCACTGGCACACTTTATCCAGTGAGGCCAAAAATGCCACGTCATTCATGCACCCCCAGACAGGCAGAAAGATAAAAGTGAGGGGGGAAATTACTTGCAAAAAATAAATAGTTAGTATATGTTTTAAAGTATCCCTGTGTACAAATCCCCAGTAGCTAGGCATTGTAATGCCACATGGCATGAGGTCTGTATAGGTTGAGATTTCAGGGTACTGAATTGGTGAGTTATTTAAAAAGAGGAGAGAGAGCTTATTGAATCCACAAGTCAAACACACACTGAATGTCCAAAAGGACTTAACGAAGAGTTAATGTTGAATTGCTTTCTATAACCTATCATTGACTGGCTGAACTCCCTTAGGTTTGCAATTTGAGAAGTACTAATATTAGTGAATTTATTATCAAGAGTTACATTATCGTTAAACATCTGCATTACTTAGTTAATTTAAAGTGTACACAATTAGAGAATGTAGAAGAATTGTTATTTTGATCAACGTTTGCCAACAACATTGAATAGAGGGTATGCGCGTGACATCATCATCATACCCGGAAGTTATGCGGGAATGCCTACTGAGTGGCAAAAAACTACTTTCTGGCAAAAAAGTATGGGAAAATTTAAATCTTGATTCCACAACTTCCGCGGTTGTGGGCAGGCGTTTTACAACTGCCTCACCCGACCAACTTTAATGATAATATGACATTTAAGAGAAAATATAATATAATATAATAAAGAAATATTTTGTCTTTAAAACCTTGAAAAGTTAGTTTTCATTGTGACACTACTGCTGTTGGTTCCACTGATCCAAGACGGAACACTGAATGAACACTAAAACAAACGCACGTGGGCCACCCAAATGGTAAATGGTGCATTTATACAGCGCCTTTATCCAAGGCGCTTTACATTCACCCATTCACACACACATTCATACAACGATGGCGGCGGAAACCATGCAATGCACCAACCAGAACATCAGGAGCAATTATGGGTTCAGAGTCTTGCTCAAGGACACTTCGACACTAACTCTGGGGGAGCCCAGGTTTTAACTGTGGAAACCTTGTGGTTGCTATCCGGCCACTCTACCCCTGAGCCACCACCGCCCCCCAAGTGGTCAGATGGATGGGACAGATGGATGGACAGATAACTGACAGGTGCTGTGGCCTACCGGTGATGTGCTGTGGGATGACTGACAGGTGCTGTGGCCTACCGGTGATGAGCGGCGTCTGGCCAATGAAGGGTGTGTCCACCACAGCGCCGAGGCCGGCCGTGGAGTCCCCCAGCAGGTCTGGCAGGGAGGAGGACACCACGGGAATGGACGGCTTCCTGCGCCACTTCAACACCGGAGCAAAGTCACCTGTCACCGCAGCAAAGTCACCTGACACCGCAAACTCATCCTGGAGAGAGAGGGAGAAAGTGAGAGAGTGCACACGTAGCCGTTTATTATTTTTAAACTGAGCATTTTATGTGTGTGCAAACACATTTTTGGCCCATAAAAACAAATCTTCAAAAAAATATGCATCCCCGTGTGGACAAGACAAACTTTGTCTTTGTTTTTGGCTGGCATTTCTTTAGTAATATTACTTTACATAAAATAAAGGTTACTGCCAAAAGAAGGTGTTACTTATTACTTTACTTTTTCTTTCTCTCGCCACCAGTAATGGCATCTTTTGTCCTCAAAGGTGTCACACTAATCCAGCGCAGCGATAGTTCATTTCAGACACAGAAGGCAGGAGGTTACTTCTAATTATCTCTCTCTGGATCCCCCCATTCATTCGCTAATAGTTAATTAATATACAAGTATACTTCATTGAATTGAAAGTTATGTTGTTCAAGTAATCTGATGCTCTGCTCTGGGGTTGTTGGCTTATGTGTCTTGGTGCACAGGTAATCTGTGATATCACATGAGCAGAGCCACATCGCCAAACTAAATACAATAGCTTTGCAATAAATGGTTAATCGTCCAGATGCCAAAAGTACAGAGTGTGCATCTTTTCCCTATCCACTCTAGAGTCTAGATCTAGACTGGATCAACAGCCTGCAAAGCAACTCCATCCAACCCAGTCTACCATTACATATAAACAGTATGTATAGAGTATAATGAGTTACCATGGACAGTGAGCTGGGTTCCTCCAGGAACTGCTTCAGACTTAAACTCTTCTTCCCATTCACCTGGAGAGAAGAGGAGAGGAGAGGAAGAGAAGAGAAGAGGAGACGGGAGGGGAGGAGAGCAGAGGGGAGGAGAGGAGAGGGGAGAGGAGAGAGGAGGAGAGAGGAGGGGAGGAGAGGGTTAGAGGAGAAGAGAGGGGAGGAATCATTTTTTTCTCTTTTTCATAATCTTCAATTGTTTCCATGTTGAAAAATGTCCATAAATTAGTAAACATAAACAAAACTATTCCATACAGTGGTGATAAAAACCTAGAAACTTTTTTAACTCGTTTTTGGCAGTAGATGAGTTTTAATGTTCTCAATCTATTTGTGACTTATGTGACTGAACTGGCACGAATAATTGATCAATCAGACGTCGAGGATTACAGAAAGAGAGAGAGAGTGTGACATAAATGCGCTCAGTGCGGTATTATCTCTGATGCCTTCATTAGAGCTATGTTACTCTTCTATTCTTGCGCTGAGATGAAATTCAGACCAGCCTCTCGTCTGTAGCGAAAATGTAAAGAATGTTTTTGCTACTCACCATTACAAAGGCGGCTTGTATTATTAGAAAGCCTACTTTCCTTTCTTGCCAAAAAGTGCATTTTATTCTTAGTGCGTCCACTAAGGAAAGTAGGCTTTCTAATAACACAAGCCGCCGTTGTAATGGTGAGTAGCAAAAACATTCTTTATATTTTTGCTACAGACGAGAGGCTGGTCTGAATTTCATGCGAGCGCAAGAAGAGAAGAGTAGCAGAGCTCTAATGAAGGCATCAGAGCTACATGTATGGACCAGAGCTAGTGCGGTATTTAAGACTAGGTACATCATATGCATCAGTGCGCACGTCACAAAGCATCACACATTAACCATCCGACCGGCACAGTTCCCGTTAGTGTTGCGTGGGCCGACCTGTAACCCCCGGGGCGGGCTGAACCGAGTCAAGATATTTTCACTTTATTTGCAAGGCGGGATGGGGCGGGTTAAATAATGTGTGTGTGTGTGTGTGTGTGTGTGTGTGTGTGTGCGCGCGTGGACACACCGCTCTGGGACGACTTGAACATTTTTTATTTGTGTTTTTCTCTGGTTTTCTTTCAGCGTCTGTCTGTGCCCCCAGTCCATGTTGTTGTATAATTGTACTGTATGTCCGCGACGCACTTGTGTGAGTCTCTCTTTTCTCCCCTCAAGGAAACCTCTCTGTCTTCTCTCGATCTCTGCCATGTCACACACGTGTGTGACAAATTCATGTAAACAAAGTGATACACCAAAAGTGCCTTGCACAGAGTACTGCAAGGCATATAGGTGATCGGAACACCCGAGACCATGCGTGCAGCGTGATATCTCCTATTAAGACAGTTCAGAAGCACCTTTGTTGACGAATAAAAGCTGTATTCAAACTAAAGACATTATTTGACGAGTATTTAATGTCAGCGGGTTGCGGGGCAGGGCGGGTTGTGAAAATTGATGCAGTGATGTGGGGCGGGCTGAGACGAGTGACTCGTGGGTATTAAAAAACCCTGACAACCCTATAGGGTTCCTTTTTACCTGGAGGTGGGTACAGATTCTTCTGAGGACGTCATAGACGTTGTCTCTGGACAGCAGGGACACAAACACATACTGTAACACACACACACACACACACACACACACACACACACACACACACACACACACACACACAGCATGAGGAGATGCTATATAATGTATGGAGATTATAGTCAGTCAGTTAATTAGGCAGTACTCTGTGAATGGTAGACTAGTACAGTATGTACTGTACTGTATAGTAGAGCTCTTAACAGCCCCCCCCCCATTCCAAAAATACCCGAGAGGACCCGAGATCTGTGTTTTATCCTAATCACTCAGAGCCGGGTCGGAATCGGCTGTATTTCCCACGGAACTCTGGACCTTTACTTGTCATGGATCCACTCGGGCTCTGTGACGCCATTTGAAAGAAATCTCGGAACGGGTCGGAAACGGACCGAATTGTCACGGGTCCACCCGGGTTTGGTTTTCTTATATTGTTTTAGGAACGGGTCGGAATCAGATAAAACTTCACAGATCCATTTCGGGTTAGGGACCCGTGAAGAGCTCTAGTAGGAATACGTTATATAATCAATTTAGGCCTGACGTCGAAATAAAAATAAAAAGTCTTCTGAAAGAATATATATTCAAAGATTCTGTGCCACATTTTCATGATTTTTCAAAAATAGCAGACCTACAGACCTACTTGTAGATCTGCTATTTTCAATAGCTAAAGTACAACATAATGCTTAGTTAAAACACCAAAAGGGGTTCCCACCCAACATGGGATAATCATCCCATTGGGCACTATGGAGTACTCTGTATGTATAGTGTGTACTGTGAGTACCTAGTTATAGCCCATCATGCACTATGCACTATTATATTATATGCAGTACTCTATGTATGTAGTAAGTACCTTCTGTCCAGAGTCAGTAGTGATAGCCAGTCCGTTAGGAACCAGACCAGCTGTCTTGTGTTTCTTCACCAGACGTACGGACACTACAGGGATGACCGCCTAGTGACACACACGCACACACACACACACACACACACACACACACACACACACACACACACACACACACACACACACACACACACACACACACACACACACACACACACACACACACACACACACACACACACACACACACACACACACACACACACGTTCGTTAACAAGGTTCATGCCCTTCACTCTGATCCTGCACTAAATGCCTACAGATCTTTTCTAAACTACTGGGACTACAAAATACTCAGCAGTGTACAGTAAGGCTGTAGACAATGTAATGCACACATGCATTTCCAGTACATAGATTCTGATTATGTACAGTATATTGTCCTATTTGTGACATGCATTGTACTGCTCTATGTTTACATTATGTACTGTGGATCCACCCTGAATACAGTATATTTTGCACAATGCACATGTATCCTGTTTCCAAGCTGCACACCGTGTGACAGAGAGAGAGTATTGTCAAACATGAAAACATGAAACTGTCCTAACCAGACAATATAGCCTCGATACCCAGGCTTTCATTTGGTCTAGACAAACCTTGACCTTCGACAGCCAGCCACCCAGCAACCCACCCAGCCACCCAGCCAGCCAGCCAGCCACCCAGCAACCCACCCAGCCACCCAGCCAGCCACCCAGCCACCCAGCCAGCCACCCAGGAACGCCACCCAGCCAGACACCCAGCCACCCAGCAACCCAGCCAGCCACCCAGCCACCCAGCCAGCCACCCAGCCAGCCACCCACCCAGCCAGCCAGCCAGCCACCCAGCCAGCCAGCTACCCAGCCAGCCACCCAGCCAGCCAGCAACCCAGCCAGCCAGCCACCCAACAACCCAGCCAGCCAGCCAGCCAGCCACCCAGCCAGCCAGCAACCCAGCCACCCAACAACCCAGCCAGCCAGCCAGCCAGCCAGCAACCCAGCCAGCCAGCCACCCAGCCACCCAACAACCCAGCCACCCAGCCAGCCAGCAACCCAGCCAGCCACCCAACCAGCCAGCCACCCCAATATGCTTAGATGACTTTGATTTATATTTGAATAAATTTGCGCGACTGTAAAGACGAAACGGAAGTGGGGAGGAGGCATCACATGCGCCTTATCGCTTGCGCCTCATGATCAGAGCTTATGTGCTCCAGACTGTATGACGGAAGCATTTGGAAATTGCGAGAGACAACAGTGTGTCAACGTGAGACTAGAAAGGCAGTAGAGTTTAGAGGTGTGTGTCATAGTGTACCTTTTCTTTTGTGGCTTTTGCTTCCTTTATTGATAGGTTGAAAGTAGACTGACAGGAAATGGGGAGAGAGATGGGGGGGAAGACACGAGGCAAAGGCCGTCGGGATACGGAGTCGAACCCGCTGCTCAGCAGCCTAAGGAGCCCAAACGGTTGAACTAACTGTCCGGGCCGTCATAGCGTACCTTGATGTCTTTTCCAAACAGGTTGGCGTAGAAACACAACCAGTTCCTGGAGATGTACAGTCTGCCCTGGAGAAGGATGTCTCTCAGTAGAGCACACGAATACACTGCATATCGGCAACAAAACACACACCGGAGATGAACAACAACAAAGCAGCCTAAGAACAAAAAAATACACTTGAGATTAATAATAATAACAACAACTATAAATACACAGGATGTACATCGGCTCACCTTTCATGAGGATCTCCTCCTTGGGAACCGTCTGGAAGAGCTTATGATACTGAGAGTTATATTTACTGACCGTCTGAGGAGAGGAGAGGAGAGGAGAGGAGAGGAGAGGAGAGGAGAGGAGTTTTAAGTTACATTAAAATTGGTGTTTTTCCACACACTTGCATTATCCTCATGGCCCAACAGTGGGCTTTCACCCATAGGTTGAGAATGAGTGTTCTAGTAGTTCAACTTGCGCCTTGAAAACAAGTAGGTCATACATGGCCTACTTGTGAGCAAGCAGAGCGTGCAAGTACTGATACTAACTAATGTCAAATTTACAACTGCTGTTCTAAATCCTTTAGACGTAGTTCCAGACTCTAGTATAGCATTCAGGAGGTGTAGTTCCAAACTCTATAGTATATAGCATTCAGGAGGTGTAGTTCCAGACTCTATATAGCATTCAGGAGGTGTAGTTCCAGATTCTATATATAGCATTCAGGAGGTGTAGTTCCAGACTCTATATAGCATTCAGGAGGTGTAGTTCCAGATTCTATATATAGCATTCAGGAGGTGTAGTTCCAGACTCTATATAGCATTCAGGAGGTGTAGTTCCAGACTCTATATAGCATTCAGGAGGTGTAGTTCCAGACTCTAGTATATAGCATTCGAAGATTGTGGAACAGTTGTCTGGCTACACGAGACTACTGGGACATAGAACAGCAGACGGCTACTTCCTGTCTGCTCCGAGACAAACACACAACAGACTTGATGAAGAATTGATTCCCCACAGCTCTGATTAGATGCAGTGATAGGACTAGGGCTTCAGAGGGTCTAAAAGATGGAACTCCCTACCTTTACATCTATGGCAATTGTCTTTTCATCAATTCAAGAAGGTTCTAAAATCACTTCTCCTAACCACCAAGTAATTCCCATACGGTCTGCTAAATTAGCCTGGTGTACTCAATGCGGTTTTATTGTCTGACTTCTGTCTATTGTGCTTTATTTCTTGTTATACAGTACATTTCCGTCCTCTCACGGTCCCTGTATTTTATCTGTATTCTAATGTTTAAGATCTGCATGTTCAATATGATTGTTTTTTCTTTAAACAAACCAAAACAACTATGAATGTATAAACATGCCTGGAGAAGGCACTTGCAAGCCCCTGGAGGGGGAGGCTTTCTCCTTCACATTTTTATTGACCTTGTGTATCATTTCCGAAATATTTTTGTAAGTGAAAATAAACAAACAAACAAACAAAGACTAGCAGCCCAGTCCAGACAGCAGCTTCCTCTTTGTCCAGACTAAACAGACAACACCCTGAACGCCTCTGAACCTGCTACAGTACAGAAGGTAGGCACGCACGCATCCATGCACGCACACACGCACCCACACATCCGCACGAACCCACGTGCACACGCACACACACACACACACACACACACACACACACACACACACACACACACACACACACACACACACACACACACACACACACACACACACACACACACACACACACACACACACACACAGTGGTGGGAAAAAAGTACTAACATTTCTTTACTTAAGTATAAGTTGAGTAAATGTACTCAGTTACTTTCCACCGCTGTATACAGTGTGCGCACACACACACACACACACACACACACACACACACACACACACACACACAAGCATACAGTAACAAAGAAACACAGAAAAAACACAATGTGTATGTAACCACACACGTGTGCGCACGTGCACAAAAGTACTACTTTATGCACCCTTGGGTGGAGTGGGACGTGTGTGTCATATTCAAACCCACTGGGTCATTATTTTTATTATTACACACACTATGCAAATGTGTTTAAATTACTGGCAAACTAGGCTCAACATGAAAGACAAGCTTCTCATCTCCACACATAATCATAAGAGCCATGTAAGCCAGTGGTTAAATATGTATAAGATAGGCCATTTTTCTGTTCCTATTTTGGCCGTTTATAATTTGTCATACAACTAATAGAAAAGAAAAAGAAAAAAGAAAATAGCATATCTTAATTTTTACATCTTTAGGGCCTTGCAAACGTGACGTGAGGAACGCAGGCGTTGTTGCCTGGATCAACACAGGTCTCCTCCAGGTCTGTTGAAGAGGGGCACAACAACGCAAGCGTAAAAAAAAAGCTAAACAGAATCCAGGTCTGGTGAGTCGCGGGCGTGTGCACGTAACGAGTACGTGCGCAACAAATTCACGGGACCGCGTTCACATAAATACGCTTGCGTTGTCGCACCGCGACTCCTCCGAGCAAAAACGCAGGTCTCATTGAAAATTAACTACAGTATAGGCGCATTTTATCGCTCCCCGTTTGCAAGGCCCTTTAGTCTTAAGCTCCGTTCACACTGAAGAAGCAGAAGCTAGCTTCTGCTTCGTGGTCCCATGTTATCTCTATGCAGAACAGCTTCTGCGTTTAAAAGCTGGAAGAATAGCTTTTTTTTGTTTTTGCGTTTTTTTTTTCTCACCGAACCTTAACTTTAAAGCAGCTTTTAAAAGCTGGAGCTTTAAAAACCTGCGTGTAGCCAATCAGAGCACAGCGTGGTTTGAGGAGGCGGAGTTGAGCTCATTTTACGAAACCAAAAAGCTTTGGAAAAGCTGTCCGAGCCAATTGTCCGCATTAAAAAATAAACTTTTTAAATATGGGCTGTATATGAAATATGAATGGATATTTGGCAAGACCATAGCATATTTAGTGATAGAAATTAGTTTATATGAGAAAGTTTATATGAGAAACAAGTTGTCGAAGCGGTGAAAACAGGTTGTGTTCCGTGTTCCGTCGCGAGTGTCACGTTTCTGGGGACAAGTGATCGTGCATTCACCCCCCCCTCCGGTTCTCATCGAAGCTATGGATGGACTACTGAACTGAACTCTCCAGAACGCTATCCGTCGCTTGTGGACTGTTTGTGGACTAAACAGTGCACACACACACGGTTGATAAATTAGCAGATATAGATAGATAGACAAACAACTAAACAATATAGTTGTGTCGGAGTTTTCCCCAAAACCTTCCCCGAGAAGAGTGGAGGAGCAGCCCGCTCTCAGCGCGTTTCTGTGCCGGTCCTCGTGTGTTTTGCTGGACGTTTCCTCGCACTAAAATTAATTGCCCTTGTCGCGGGACCTCGCCCTGAGCACAGGGAGTTGACCACTGGTGTACGCTCCTCGACACCCAGTCTCAATTTAGGGGGTCCTCCGCGGGCCGGGCCACAGGGTCCAGAAGTCGGTCCACTTTCGCTCGAGGTTTCTCCTCGACGACGGGGTCTGGCCGCAGGTCACCCGAGGCACTATCACCGTGGTACAGTGGCGCTAGTAATGTACTACAGGAGTGGGGCCTTGATCATACCTTATATCAGTTGTATGTACCCCCTCTATTTATGCAATATGTTGCCCATGTTTTGTGATTGGTTTGCTGCGTTCTGAATCGATAAACCAATCGCATATAAGATTTATTTGAGGGAATCATTTAAATTGGTCTATTGCGTTCATGTAGGCCTATCGATGAACCTCATACCAAAAGTTGAAAGATAGTAGATAGCCTATATTTATAGATAGATAGAACACGTGTGTGTGTGTGTGTGTGTGTGTGTGTGTGTGTGTGTGTGCGTGTGTGTGTGTGTGTGTGTGTGTGTGTGAGAGATATTGAGCACCGTGGAGGAGCCGACACGGGGCTCACTTGCGAGCCAGTTCTCTCTCAGTGCCCCTGCAGTAATTACCCCCTCCCGGTTCCCACCGAGGTGAACAACTGAACCCCGTAGCTGTCTCTGACCGTGGACTAAACACACACACGGTTTATAAATGAGCATATATATATATATATAGTCTATAGACAAAGAACTAAAGTCCAGAGTCCCCAGCGCGTCGTATGCACCGCGCGTGTGTGTGTGTGTGTGTGTGTGTGTGTGTGTGTGTGTGTGCGCGAGAGAGATCAATAATTAATAGCCTTTATTATAAAGGCTATTAATTATTGATCTCTCTATGCACATGCATATCATACAACTGATATAAAGTTTATATCAGTAAACGGTGAGGGTCCGTGGGGGTGGTGGAGGAGCGGTCTCCTACTGCCACATATAGCCAACCGAGGTCAGTGACAGACAGACAGCGCCGAGATAGGGGCTCACTTCCACGGGAGACTTGGGACTGAATGTCCGGAAACCGCACGTAAACATAAGCTGTTTTAATTGCTTTTACGACGTGCTGGATATATACAATTGTATTTCTACGGTATGCTCTTTCTAAATCAACATTAACATTACATACAGAGCCGCCATTTAAAAAAATGCCCGGAGGGTTTCGCTCGTGGCCAGCTGGGGGAGAGGAGAGCGGAGTGGGGGGGAGACATGAGCGCTGAAGACGGGGAGGATTGAGATCCAGTGTTGCCAACTCTCCAGTGACGGAAGTAGCTAGTGGCTCCTCGAAAAGTAGCTAAAAGTCGCCAGGGGTGGGATATGCGCGCGCGTAGCGCGCGCCGCCCCTAGCGACTTTTTTGCGTCCCTAGCGACTTTTAGGAGCCCCTAGCAACGAAAATATGTAGCCAGCCCAGAAAAACATTTGTCATTTATGTGCACTTAGTTTGTATCATCTCTTCATTTGATAACACATCGTTTAAACTCATTGTAATATAAAAAAAACATACCTCAATTCAACTAATGTTTAGAACGCTATTTTGTTCCGATCCATACAGGAATTAGAAGGTTAATACTTTATGCATCCGAGTGTGTATTTTATTTTTACTAGCAGACTAAACTGAGCTGCCAGTACTTCCTCCTTTCTTGCTCTGTCGAGCTCGAGGGGCGCGTTCGGAAATACCGTACCGGAGCGCACTCGCCTAGGCAGAGCAAGAAAGGAGGAAGCACTGGTAGACGTCTGTGCAGTGTGCACATAACCGAGCCGAGGAAGCCACTGAGCCTGCTGTGACCTGTGAGCCAGACCAGACGCGCCGACCACTTTTAGTTTTGCCAATTTAGCGGATTTGAGGCTGAGAAAAAAAAAAATGATTTTATCTCTGGCGCATATCTGGCGCCTGTCAACACGATTTGTCCCCAATTCACCAGGGGAAAAAAGCTAGATTTCTCGCCAGAAGCTTTTCACTAATTCAGTCGCTAGGGGGGTCTGGAAAGAAGCTAAATATGACGACAAATCCGCTAAGTTGGCAACACTGTTGAGATCCGGTCCGTTCGGTTATTTACAAACAAGTTTACCAAGATTATATTATTTATTCATCGATGAATGGTTATGATGTAACTAAATATATAATTATTTCTCCTCTACAGTCGCTATTTTACATTTTAGACTTTCAAATGCGCATCTGCTCAAACTGCCCGTCTCTCGTCTCAAAGCCAGACAGCCAGTCCAGGCAGCTTGAGTGACAGGTACCTTGTACACGCCCACTTTCTCAAAAAAAAGCTGCGTTTTCCAGAGTTTTGCTTTTGCTTTTTAAAGCAGCTTCTTCAATGTGAATGGGGCTTTAGTCTTTTGAATAACACACCATTTTAGTTTTAGTCCTATTTAGCCATCTGAAATTGTCTTAATCTAGTCTTAGTCGACTAAATATCAAAAACCTGTTATGAACACCATTTAGTTTCAGTAGAGGCAAATATTGTACTTGCACTATACACTGATGCCACTACTTTTGTACTTTCACTCAAGTACAGTAATTCCCGAGTCCCGACTATTACTTGCAACTGAGTATTTCTACATTGCAGCATTGACACTTTCACTCAAGTAAGAAATGAGTACTTTATGTGTACTTTTTCCACCGCTGCGGCTAATGACCACACGCAGGTCCATGCGGCACTTTAACATGACGTCGTGTTGCCTCAACCGAACCGTGTAAAAGACAAACACACACACGTCTGTGTCATTAACGCCTTCGCCTGCAGCTGAGTCATCTTCACAGCTAACACCTCAGAGACATCACTCGAAAACACACTGAGGTTGCACGCAGCGTCCAAAATAACCCTTTTCTAGTGTGAACCATGACTCATCTGTGATGCTGCCTGCATATTATATATAACAATATACATCTGCTGGGAGAAAAATACTCACTCTAGTAACTAGTCTAACACGATTTAGCCTGCTCCAGCCAGCCAGTGTGATTTCTGGTCTAGAGTGGCGCATACAAATTTACCCCATGCCCCCCAAGGGCCTTAAGTTTGGCATGCAGGGAAGGGACTACAGACTGAAACAATTCTAGCAAGAAAATTAGTTAAAGCACTATGTATTAGTAATAATGTGTAATTAGCCATTATTAACCATTATTTTAAACTTTACCTATTGAAAAATAGCAGATATACAAGCTCATAGCGCGGCACCGAGTGCCGGACTACGAGCTTGTAGATCTGCTATTATTTTTAAATCGTGAAATGTGGCGTGAATCTTTGAATACATATTCTTTCACAGCGAAACATTTCAAAACTTTGCGTCTGGGGGGGGGGGGGGGTCTCTGCTGGTACAAATAATTTTCAGATGGGGGTCGACGGCCAAATACATATCATTGAAAAAGTTTGAGCACCACTGATATAGAAACATAGGTTTTTCAGAAAACTGTATATAGGATTTAGAAGACATTTGTAGAATCTGGTCACAGGTCATAATGGGTTAATAGGTTGCACTGGTTTGATATAACTTTGCCGTTTTTTATTTGCACTCACTCACGTTCTGTACGTATGTGTGTGTATACTGTATACACTATACAGTATACTGGTATGTACTACATACTGACTTAGGGCCATAGACTTCTTTGCCCCTATTTTAGTTTTTTACTATTTTGCAAAAGGTTTTATATTGTTCAACAGTTCTGCAGGTGTAATGATTGACTGCTCTGTCTCTCTGTGTGTCTTCTGACTAGAACACTAATTTTATACATTTGAGTTCAATTTAGAATCCATATTTATAATCTTTGTCACATTTCTGTGTTGCTGGTGCCAAGGTTTTAATGAGTTCTGATGAGTGATCGTGTGTGTGCCTATGTGTGTCCATGTGCAGGAGTACTCACTGATCCTCGATAGCACTTCTTAACATCCTCATAAGACAGGTCATCTATTAGCTGGAGCCTGAGGACGGACACACACACACACACACACACACACACACACACACACACACACACACACACACACACACACACACACACACACACACACACACACACACACACACACACACACACACACACACACACACACACACACACACACACACACACACACACACACACACACACACACACACACACACACACACACACACACACACACACAAAACCAATGTTATTTATTTCATTCTCTTATCAAATATATCCTCTCTGGAGTACAAAGACACACACCCTATATTTCACACGCACGCAAGCACGCACGCACAGACACACACCCCGGGAAGTTCATCGTGTGTGGATGGATAGAAAGGCTTTCAGGAATATGAAAATTATGCAAAACCATTTTGTAAAAGCACCAACTGAAGGAAACACGGTGGGCATACAGAAAGCTCAGCAGCATTAAATAGAGAGGTGGAAGGTGGAAGAGTGGTGGAAGGGAACTAAGTACTGTACTGTAATTTTGAGGTATTTGTACTTTACTTGAGTATTTCCAATTTCCAATACTTTTTTATAGTCCACTACATCTCGAATAGGAGATCTACAAGCTCACAATGCGTTGGATGCTTGTAGATCTGCTATTTTCAAAAAGAAATATATATATAATTTGAAAACTTGAAATGGGACGTTCTGCATCATGAGTACTTTTACTTTTGGTACTTAAAGTACATTTTGATGCCAATATTTTTGCACTTTTGCTCAGATAATTTTAGAGTTCCTGACTTTTACTTGCAACAGAGTATTTTTAAATTGCAGCATTGATACTTTAACTCAAGTAAAAGATGTGGGTTTGTTAGATCCACCATGGTGCTGTTAATAGTCACCTTCAGGAGGCGCTGCATACAACTGGACATCAGTTGGCTCAACAGTGCCTGGCAGGTGGGCACGCCAACACAAGTAAACAACTGACTGGCACTGTGCCACTTGGAAACACGAAGAGGTAACCTTGTGGCATTGCCACGAGGTGGCATTGCCACGAGCATGCCATTACATGCTTTTCACTCTGTAAGAGGACCATAGAAAGCATGTTCTTTGCAAACCATTTTTTCCACCCAGTGTCAATTATCTAATGTAATCCTGGGCACTACACTTCCTCTGCCAACCTGGGGGTCAGCGGACTAACCTCATGTCTCCTTCTATGCATGAGGAGTCCAAGCTGCTTCTTTTCACCTGACGGGGGAGTTTCCCCAGTCGGACGTAGCGTGTGAAAGGAACACGTTATTCCGACCAGTTCCTTTCCCCTCCATCAGGCGCCCCGGTTGGCCAGGGGGAGGTAGAGACCAGGATTACTGCATGTTTTTTGTGAGGGTACCTACCCTAGGGGACACGGGGAGAACATGCAGACTCCACACAGAAAGGCCCTTTCACCAACCCCACCTCAGGTATGGGCACTGATGACGCGGAGGAGAGAACACGTCCACAGCGTGAATCAAACCCAGGACCTTCTAGCTGTGAGGCGACAGCACTATCGACTATGCCACCGTGCAAAAGCATGTTGGCCTTGGCATACAGTATATTATTTCGTTGGATGTCACTGTCATCAAAATTCCTCCTGGCTGCCTGTTAGTTTTAGGATTCATTTCAAAAATGTAATTACCACTTTTAAGGCCGTGGCATGGCTTGGCCCCCAGCTACATTAAACATATGCTGGAGCCTCATAGGCCAACGCGCAGCCTTAGATTGGAAAACAAGGCTCTCCTGGAAGTTCCGGTTACCCAGCTTGTCCCCATGGGTGACCGGGCTTTCTCAGCCCGGGCACCTAAGCTTTGGAATGCCCTGCCAGAGGCCCTAGTAAGAAATATAAGCTTACTGTGTTCTTTTAAATCACAATGCAAGAATGAATGAATCAGTGATTCTGAAAGCCATAGAGGTGTTTTGCATGTAAACAACTGTTGTGAAAAAAAGCACCTGCTGCAAAGGTGATATTCATGCATTTAACGGTTAAGTAAAAGTGATCCTTAGAATCTGCATATGTAAACATGGTATTAAATCTTTAGGTTAAGATTAATTACAGTGGAAACCTTTTGCGTAAAGGCCAGTCCACTCCAATGATTCGCAACGCAACTACGGTATTTGCAACTGCAATACTTGCAACTAACTCGCAAACTTTCCCCAAAGCCACCTGCAACTGGTCATTCCAGACCACTGCAATGTCTTGCAACTGGTTGCGAGTTTTGTGACTAGTTGCATTGGTGTGGAATGGCCTCAACAGCTTTCATGAAAACAGAAGTACGCCTTGTGCAATGTGTAATGGTGTAATGAGAGGAGTTAGTGAGCTCAGTTGAATAAGTGAGTTTGTTCACATGAGCTGCTGAGCTGCTAGCATGTTTTTCAAACAAACACAGCCGCACGCACACACACGCATGCACTCACGCATGAACGCACGCAGGGACGAATGGAAGCAAGCACACACGCACACACACACGCACGCACACACACCTCATTGGGAGCCGTTCCTATTCAGTAGGTCATGAGAGGCCCTGCTCAGTGGACTGTAGGTCCATTCACTGTGTGGTCCACATTCACTGTTTGTTTATACCTCTGGACGATACAGCTAAATACAAACACACATGCATGCTTGCGTGCATGTCAGTCATCAGTGATCCTATTCCAGTATCCAACAGTTTTTAATTACAGGCCAGTCAACAGCCAGTTGACAGTTGCCAACCCAGCCTGTAGAAGTCGTTAGCGACCGCGACAATGATTGCCTTCCCCACAGTGTTAATTTTTTTCTGCAAATGTCTTTGTGTCATCACTTACAATTCCACATGTTTAACCTGTATCTTGACTGCTTTTTTTTTTTTAGATTTGTTTTTGGACTTTTTGCCTTTATTGTTAGTATCAACTATCAAGTGAAGATAGACAGGAAAGAGGGAGAGAGAGAAGGGGAGAGACGTGCAGCAAAGGTCGTCAAGAATGGGACTCGAACACGCAACACACTGTCAGGCCAGAGCCTATATGTGGCATGCACCTGGACCACTTGGCCAGCGTGCGTTCTTTATCCTGATTGGATAAAATAGGTATCCCACTGATATAGAGCTTTTTAACACCTATTTTAACCAAAGAAAATCACTTACACTACCTTTAAACATTATTTAAATTTTTAGGTAAAGTAGCAGATACAAGCTCATAGCGCTGTTATTTTTAGGGGGGGGGGAAGCTTCTGGGGAGGTCCTTGGAAGAAAAATATTTTGAGATGGGGTTGGCGACCAAATAATATATATATTGTTGAGGCCCTTGACATGAAAAGGTTTGAGCACCATTGATATAGAAACATGGGTTTTAACTGTTAGGATTTAGAAGACATTTAGACAAATCTGGTCTCAGGTCTTAGCTTAAGAGGTTAGCACTGATTACATTGTATTGACACCTGCTGTTCATGCCATCTGCTCCCAGCTATGCCGTTGTTTACTCACAACACCACCTGCTGACATGCTGTCCATTTCTAAGTTTCTATTGTAGATTTGAATTTCTATTTCTTCAATTATGTTTTTTAATACTCTTTTCATTGGACTTTTTGTAACATGAAAATCACATCATGGTATATAATAACCAACTAATGTCAGCCCATTCTGGACGGGAACGCCTTTTGGTGTTTTAACTAAGCATTATGTTATACTTTAGCTATTTAAAAATAGCAGATCTACAAGCTCATAGCGCGCCACCGAGCCTCTTCTTAATCCCTCTTAATTTCCGTAAACAACCACATTATGGTACATTGATCACAAATTATGAGAAATACAAAGTAACCTTTTTTATTTTTAAGCTTTCAGCTTCTATTTTTTCAAATAATATGTTGCATTTAGGCTCATATACGTTGCACTACACATCTTCGATAATGCTTTGACACAGAGTAACAGTACCAGACTATAATGAACCAATAAACTGATTCTCTCTCTCTCTCACCCCCTGCGGTGACAGACCCCTCCCCAACTCACTCACTCTCATTGCATAACGAGGTCTCTGCAAACGTGAGGCTGAGCTGCACGTGTTGCACTTCAGTACACGCTTGTACGTGCACGTGCACTCTCGCACGCACGCACGCACACAGGCGTGCGCGCACGGACGCACGCACGCACACAGCATTGTGTGGGATCCAGCCCCTCCAATCTTCCTCCTCCTGTAGCTTGTTCTGTACGTGAGAGGAATAACAGGGCAGTGTGTGTGTGTGTGTGTGTGTGTGTGTGTGTGTGTGTGTGTGTGTGTGTGAGAGAGAGAGAGTGATGGAGAGTTGGTGAGGGGGCTATGGTGTCTGCTGAGCATTGGCAGTTAGGTCAGACTGTTGGAGAAAAGTCCATTTACGGCCTGGTGCAAAGGGCACGCGTTTGTGTGTGCGTGTGTGTGTGTGTGTGTGTGTGTGTGCGCGTGTGCGTGTTGAAGTGCACCATCCTCTATCCTACACTTGTTGTTCTAGCAGCATCTCTGCTCCTTGTTACTAGTGGTGGGAATTCCATCCGTCGTTTCAGTGACTCTTTTCGCTCGTGTTCACCAAAAAGGATTAGTTCCAGTGATTCGTTCACCGATCTGCGCTTCCACCCGCCTCGTGTAGTTCAGTCCAATGACAGTATACGTACTGTGTGGAGAATGGAGAATGCACGGTATAATGGCAGATATAGATGACACAATAATAATGTGACCGCCGTTGGCTTTGTACTCGCAATGTGTGTGTGTCTGTGTGTGTGTGTGTGTGTGAGTGAATTCCAACCGTCCCCTCTGAGGTCTCTCATGCTCCACTCTGCTTTCATCTATGGCCAAACAGCACAATTAACTCATCACAACACACACACACACACGTACACGCACGCACATACACACACGTGCACGGCACTGCACGCACATACACACGCACGCGCGCACACGCACGCACGCACACACACGTTCGTTAACAAGGAACGAGGAAGTGTGTGTCCAGTGAGACAGCAGGACATGGAGCAGAAAGGGGGATGTCTGTGATGTGTGTTGTGTTGTGGTGTGTGTGTGTGTGTGTGTGTGTGTGTGTGTGTGTGTGTGTGTGTGTGTGTGTGTGTGTGTGTGTGTGTGTGTGTGTGTGTGTGTGTGTGTGTGTGTGTGTGTGTGTGTGTGTGTGGTCGCCATCCAAGTAAATGATAACATAATACGTCATCTGGCTGATATAAATACTGATCTCGATGCGCCCCTCACTTCACACAAGTGTGATTTTTATTATAATTATTTTATTATAATATATAAGATCAAACACGCGTTGTGTACTGTACTTTCTTTGTCAATAATGCCATTTTTTGAGTGGTGCAACCACTCCAAGGAACAGCAATGTCCGTGTTCACCTATGTGTATCTGTCTGTGTTGGTTAATGAGCACCAGTATATGACTATGAGTAACAGTAGGGGCGCTGTTGTGCCAGAAACAGAGAGAGGGATAGTGCTGCACTGTTGCCTGCTAATGAGAGAGAGAGGTCAACATCGGCAGATACCGACATCGGCAGATACCGACATGATGACAGATTAATTGCCAATCACTAAACAGGACCCTATACTGTATCTCACAGCAAATGCCCAGAGGACTTCTTCTGACCCCATTGATTCTCTGTTGATTCTGTTGGCCCTTGATTTATTTATTACACAGTATTACTAATACGAGTATACTAATACATAGTTAAACAATAAACCTCTGCCAGGCCGATGGCTTCACCATAAAAGTGGGCTGACAATGTTATCGCAAGAAAAGAGGAAATGACCTACATAGATCTTTGTACTGGATCTGGATCTCCTCACTGGAGTGGTCAGTTGGAATACATTGAGGAATCCAATGTCACTTTGACTATGCGTGCACCTCATGGTATACCACAGACATCCCAAAACAAACTGGTCAGGCTACTGCTTGGCCTTCCATCTAGAATCCATAGGACAACTTTAGTTTGTTTCAACCATGGTTCATGTTTTTGGTTGATATTAGCTAAAGTAAAAGATGAGTATTCATTTCTTTTCATTTGCTGCTTTGTTTAGTTTTAGCGATTCTAGCTATTTTTTTACAAAATGTCATGGCGATTTCTTTATTATCATTACTTGCGCGAGCAGAGCGTGCAAGTACTGTAATCGGCTGCGTATGTCGGTGGCCATTCAGACCCTCAGGAACCCAGGGACACACATAGCTATAGGAGTGGTTGCACCACTCAAAAACAGGGATGTGGGCAGGGAAACACACCTACCTTCTATGATGTCACTGAGCATCCTGAAGGTACCCGAGGACCCACCCACCTCAGACATCAGCACAGCAACATTATGAAAATCCCAATAATTACAATAGTTTGTGTGAAATTCACCCAACGTTGGTGTTGTAGGGCTAAAAACGTGGGAACTGCCTTCTCTCCTGTTAAGCATGAGGTAGGGGGGAAATACAGCTGTGCCATTTCACAGTTGAGTTATCAGCCCCTCCCTGTGAACTGTAATCCAGTGTTTGGTGCTGCTCTGATGAGCAGAGAGCAGGCCTGTCCACACCTGCCCCAGACAGACAGCAAGACAGCAGACAAACACCTAGGCCTATATACTGCACATACTTTTCACATCAAGGTCCATTATTTATTTGGCATTTGGAGAGATGACAGGCAAACGTTCAAAATAACAATTCTTCAACAGGCATTGACACTAAGGGTTGCCCACCTGCCCCTGGCAGGTAAATAAAACATTCGGGCAGGTGGAGTCTGCTCTCAGGTTGCCCGACTCGGGCAGACCGGTTAAGTGCAAATTTGAAGGTACACAACCGTCTATAAGTATAAACACAACACCAGATATCTGTCTAAACACCTAAATGTGGCCAGAGTCTTCTGCTCTGTGGAATGCAAAACAATATTTACCTATAATGTGCTGTTTTCACTGTCTGTTGCTACACTGTTAAAAAAGATCGACCGAGACTGACGCGGTCGTAGGGCGAGTCACCAGACCTGAATCGCCAGAACATATTTTATTAATGGGCGTGGCTAGTGATTCAGAGCTGGGGCCAGGCTAAGCTATTTGGGTATTACTATTTTGCCTAAAATTTGAGGTATATTTTTCATTACACCGCTCCATGAAAGTAAAAAAACTTTTCAGAGATTTAAAGAAAGTTTGAGATTAATGAGGCCCCGTTGGATTAAATCAGGGGTTTTCAACTGATTATGAACCAGGGACCACCACCCTGACTGAGAATCAACCTGGGGACCACCACCCTGACTGAGAATCAACCTGGGGACCACCATCCTGACTAAGAATCAACCTGGGGACCACCACCCTGACTGAGAATCAACCTGGGGACCACCACCCTGACTGAGAATCAACCTGGGGACCACCACCCTGAATGAGAATCAACCTGGGGACCACCACTCTGACTGAGAATCAACCTGGGGACCACCACCCTGACTGAGAATCAACCTGGGGACCACCATCCTGACTGAGAATCAACCTGGGGACCACCATCCTGACTGAGAATCAACCTGGGGACCACCACTCTGACTGAGAATCAACCTGGGGACCACCATCCTGACTGAGAATCAACCTGGGGACCACCATCCTGACTGAGAATCAACCTGGGGACCACCATCCTGACTGAGAATCAACCTGGGGACCACCACCCTGACTGAGAATCAACCTGGGGACCACCACCCTGACTGAGAATCAACCTGGGGACCACCACCCTGAATGAGAATCAACCTGGGGACCACCACTCTGACTGAGAATCAACCTGGGGACCACCATCCTGACTAAGAATCAACCTGGGGACCACCATCCTGACTAAGAATCAACCTGGGGACCACCACCCTGACTGAGAATCAACCTGGGGACCACCACCCTGACTGAGAATCAACCTGGGGACCACCACCCTGAATGAGAATCAACCTGGGGACCACCACTCTGACTGAGAATCAACCTGGGGACCACCACCCTGACTGAGAATCAACCTGGGGACCACCATCCTGACTGAGAATCAACCTGGGGACCACCATCCTGACTGAGAATCAACCTGGGGACCACCACTCTGACTGAGAATCAACCTGGGGACCACCATCCTGACTGAGAATCAACCTGGGGACCACCATCCTGACTGAGAATCAACCTGGGGACCACCATCCTGACTGAGAATCAACCTGGGGACCACCACCCTGACTGAGAATCAACCTGGGGACCACCACCCTGAATGAGAATCAACCTGGGGACCACCACTCTGACTGAGAATCAACCTGGGGACCACCACCCTGACTGAGAATCAACCTGGGGACCACCATCCTGACTGAGAATCAACCTGGGGACCACCATCCTGACTGAGAATCAACCTGGGGACCACCACTCTGACTGAGAATCAACCTGGGGACCACCATCCTGACTGAGAATCAACCTGGGGACCACCATCCTGACTGAGAATCAACCTGGGGACCACCATCCTGACTGAGAATCAACCTGGGGACCACCACCCTGACTGAGAATCAACCTGGGGACCACCACCCTGACTGAGAATCAACCTGGGGACCACCATCCTGACTGAGAATCAACCTGGGGACCACCATCCTGACTGAGAGGGGACCACCACTCTGACTGAGAATCAACCTGGGGACCACCATCCTGACTGAGAATCAACCTGGGGACCACCACCCTGACTGAGAATCAACCTGGGGACCACCACCCTGACTGAGGCTCGTGTTACATCCGTGGTGCATTCTGAGCAGCTGATCGATGTAAATATTATTTGAGAGGGAATGGATGCTTGGTAGTTTGGACTTTGGATAGATCTCTTGACTAGTAGCAAGTATATGCTGCGTTTATGTCATTCACACCATGGCCATGGCTACATACACCCCCCCACCCCTCTTATCTAATCTTTTTTGCAGATCCGCACTGATCTCATAAAAAGTCCTCAAGACGGAAATCCGCCCCCAGGACGGAGAACTTTAAGCCCTGTACATAGCACGTTTTTTTCCCCACTGCTGGGGAGGGATTATACAAAGTAGATTCCTGTGACATCAGTATTTACATCAAAACCCAGATATGAAGAGAAGGCCTGATTGTTCAAAACTGGGTGTTTGTGGGAATAGAAGACACGAAGGTCCCTTTAAGTAAAGAATACCACCACTGGTACAACGAGGGGGCCATTCCTCACCTGAAGTATGGAGGGAAGTGTCCGTCGTCCTCCCTGGACGCCTCCACCAGTTCCTGGGGGGGCGGGGCCACACTGATGTCATCACCCTGCTCCGGATGCTCCGTCATCATCATCATCGTGAGCCTAAGGTTGAGGCACAAATTAATTAAAAACCCATTCTGGACGGGAACCCCTTTTGGTGTTTCAACTAAGCATTATGTTATACTTAAGCTATTGAAGAATAGCAGATCTACAAGCGACGTCAGGCCTAAATGGGTTAAGCACTGAGTAAACACCACCCTCAACAACGCATGACTTTGTGACACGTTGTACAGATGTGATCTTGTAGATCAGCTATTTTACTACCTTTTACTACTACTTGGTATATTTCAGTTATTTGTCATATCTGCCCTTTTATTACGAAGCCTAAAAGGCAAACAGAAATGTAATTTCTATTCATATTCATTAAATTAAATCGTTAATCACAATTATTTGTGCGGCAATTATTCATCAACTTAATTGCGTAATCGTGAGTGCCCTGCTACCGATTATTATTATTATTTGGGATTATTCTATCGAATATCATTTCAATTCACCATTTGTCAGCCTTCTGATTGGTCCCTGACTGACTAACCAACCAGCAGGCTCTTTCTTGTCTTGTTGTACCGAGAGTACGAGCTAATGCCATCCGGTACGAGATATAGAACTCCACGGTATGTGTATAATAGATTTAAACACTCTTTTGTTCCCCTGTCAATCAAAATGCTGAATGCACTTAATTGACTAGTTGCACTTTATCAAGGGAATGTGTGCAATATCTCTGTTTTGTATGTTGGGTGTTTCATGGTGTTTTTCCTTTTCTTATGTGTACGTGTCTGTTATTTGTATGCAGCTGTGACTCTGTCTCCAAGACAAATTTCTCCCAAGGGAGACAAATAAAGACAACCTTGAAACTTGAATTAGCTAAAACATTTTTGGAGAGAAAATAAACAAAAAACAAACATGACCATGCAGTCACCATGCTGCACCTGTTATGTTCCATTTTACTGACACCAAGTTAAACATAAGAATTGAATGCACAAATATCAATACGAAGCAACTGAAAAACCTGTTATTTCAATGGTAGTGGATGGAGAGAAAGGATTCTTGTCCAACAGAAATGGATGCAACGAGGGGCACAACCACGGACTTGACAAAGGGTGAATTGATCAAATAATTGAGACGGGTTTTCATATTTTTAAAAGCATACATATATCATCAACAAATTAATGCAAAACAATTCAGATATTTTTTCTAATGAACTAAATTGATTAGTCTTATATTACTCTTTCTAGGAACACACATAGAAGCAGAAAAGCATGACGATATCAGCCATTCATTCCACCCCATCCTGGAGTCTCGACCTTCCCCAGGTTTCTCTGCCCTTCTTACACATTCTCCCTTCCAGTCTCATGTCAATAAATCGTTTAAACTCTCAGTTGACTTGAGGTGTGGTATTTTTACTCGTGAATGTTTTACTGTCCATTAAATTAGATTAGACGTCCTAATCTCTAACATCAAATAAGTCTTGGTCGGGGCAATATATGCACACTGACACTAATACAACAACTGGTGACCTGTGGCTTTGAAACATTACTAAAACTATTTGTGTCACAGCAGCACTTTAAGGTGTCTCTTGAGTCTAATGACTCAGTCCCACCGTGCAGTGCCAGTGACCCTATATGTATGAAAATGTCACGTATATTCTCAGCATTCCTCACACCACTGATATGACACCAGTGAAGCCACAGTGCTTCATAGCTATCTGGAACGGGAGCTTCTGAATCAGTCTGGTAATGTGAGTCACACGTCTTGCATGGTTGGCCGACTCTTTGATGTCTGTGGATATCTTAATCTCCATATAATGATAACGTTTAACGAGGAGTTTAATGTCTCCCCGAGAAAGGACTCATTGAGGGAGCAGAAATTGTACTCCAATTGAGAGTCCCCATTATATAAACTTAATATAAATATAAATAAACTTTAATACATTTGTTTGGATGGACAGCGCCCATAGCGGTCAGGTTTCTGTTGCGCATTTACAATGGAGGGAAATCCAAGATGGATGCCAGATTCCGAGACATACTGGATTAAAATACATTTTTTATTGAAAACTACGGGCGTAATTGCTGAGCGTATACCCTTGCCGGACATGTGGGGCAGCAGGGAAAGCACCTTAGATTTTGCATTTGTACAAGTTAAGAGTTACTCTGAGGCACAGCTTTTCAGACAGCAACCCATGGGGCAAGGTTGCCTAGACTCTCGTAGAGAGTGATGACGTCAGAATCAATAAATATGTCTATGAGAGTCTAAATCTTAGGCTAGTGTGTGCTCAGCTCCGCTCTTGCTGCTGCCTGCCTACAGCCCCGTTGAAGAGCAGCACTCACTTCTCTTCATAATAATAATAATAATTGTACCACCTGTTATCTGACTAAAGTATTGATAACCTGCTTATAAGCACATGGGTGCCACACGAAAATGAACTGAAGTGGTTTCATAGGGTACACGAGAAAATAAATAGTCTAGTAAAATAATAATAAAACTGTACTATCGGTGCGCAAGTAATGTACTTGTGGCGTGCCCGCCCACCGGTAACACCGGTAACACCAGACACCGTGACATGTCTACTCTAGGTTGTATTGTCAAGAGGAATGTGTGAGACACTAGATTCAACAATACAAATTAATTTACGGCTGTTATCAAAGCAAACCTGGGCTTCCAAAACACCTCAACAGTGAAAAAGGCTGATCACCTCCATGCCACGCCCCATTGATTAAAAAAATTGTTCAAAAGTAGCCCAGACCAAGTATTGACTGCATACATTGATATACTTGACAGATGGTCGACATTTCTCGTTTAAAAAAATATTTTTTTAGTGGTCTCGTAAAATATTCTATTATTTTGAAACAGGATTGTTTTGATTTTCATGAGCTGTATGCCATAATCATCAAGATTAGAACAAAAAAAGTTTTAAATACTTCACTTTATGCCCAATGAATTGAGAATATATGAAAGTTTCACCTTTTGAATTATATTTGGGAAGAAAATTTACTTACACAATAAAGTGCTATACATGTAACAGGGTACCTGTACTGCAGGCTTAGGCAAGTCAGATTTAACTTTAATACCTTATATTTAATATTGTGAGCTTGTAGATCTGTTCAAGCTGTTACTTTGGGCGTTATTTGCAGATTCATCAAAATAACTACCAGAATCGGCCGATACTGATGTGTTTGCCGATTAATCACTAAAACAAACAATTGCTATAGTTGAAACCTGGCCATCAATCCCTATTTTTGGCAAATCCTAGGTGAAAAATCTATTAAAATTTGTATTATTACAAAATAAAATCTACAAGCTGATCTACGAGGTAGTACATCTTCTATTTTCAATATTATTGCATGACACCTGTCGTGGAAATTTAGGGATAAACATCTAATAATACTCCAAGTTACAGTTTGGTGCTGTTCGGTGCTGTTTGTTTATGATGTCACTGTCCCATTTGGTGAATGCCTTGAGGCTATATGTTGGGGGTTGTTTGTGTGGGACTGAGCTATAAAAGCTGTCGCCTTTTTGTTTCTCGGGGAGTCAGACTGGGATTCCATACATGAACAGGTCATGTAAGTCTTGTCTCCTTACTCGAGTAAAATCCTTATACTCCATAACTCTGGATTCTTGTGTTGCATCATTATATTATTATGAATTGCCTTTTGAGCATGTGTCCCACAGATTCCTTTACACACCGTTGTGCAACTAAGTATAAAATCATCATGATTAAGTAACTTTGATTCGTTGATGCATAACAGTAAAGTGATTATTCAATTAATCTAAAGAGTAATCGTTAGAATAATCACTTCGAGAGTTGGAGCCCTAATCAAAATAAGGCCTGGGTTGATATCATTACAGGTATGGGAATGGGCTTCCTGACATCATCACTGCATGTACTCAGACCAAACAGCCCCTGGCTCAGTGTTTGACTCACATTTGTTTATATTTGTTTATGTTGTTCCGCACTGCCACTCCCCCCCAGTAAAATATGTTGATATAAGGAAGGTGAGCTTAGGGTAGGCCCCTAAGTGAGATGGAACAGAGAAAGACTTGCTTTGTAAGGGAAGGTAGAACTGTCAACATACTAGCGTCATGTCCAGGGGGTGTACTTGGACATACTAGCGTCATGTGTGTCCAGGGGGTGTACTTGGACATATAGCGTCATGTCCAGGGGGTGTACTTTAAGTCCCTGCAACATACTAGCGTCATGTCCAGGGTGTGTACTTGGACATACTAGCGTCATGTCCAGGGGGTGTACATGGACATACTAGCGTCATGTCCAGGGGGTGTACTTGGACATACTAGCGTCATGTCCAGGGGGTGTACTTGGACATACTAGCGTCATGTCCAGGGGGTGTTCTTGGGCCTCATGGCTCGGCAAGGCTACTTACTTACTGATGAATTGGGCACTTCACCTTTGCAGAGGTCAAATTAAAATCCGATAAAATTTTCATTATTTGATTTATTGATTACTGGGGTGATTGATTCCCTGCCCTGCACTGTCCCACTGCATTGGATTCGGAAAGCAAATGGAATAATGGACATGGACACAATCCATCCCGGACCAGAGTTTTTCCTTCTTTTTTTTAAGGATTAATCCGTTTTTGGTTCATTGTTCTATACGTCGGAAAAGCTAGATTTCATCCAAATGGCTCTTTCCTCATAAAATGGTAAGAGTGATGTGATCAATATTATTATAAATTAATACCACGACACAAATGGAGGCATATAGGTGCTCATGCAGCGACATAAGGCACGATAGTCTATTTAAATAATTACATGAAACTTTAATTGGCTGACTCTGTCAATATGCTGAGCGACCTAATAATTCAGCTCATAGCAGCTCAACTACATAGCCTACAAAATAAATACAAAAACAAACCAGTGGAATTTGCATCAGCATAACATACGCTAAGCAGTTGATATATTTTTTTCTTTAGTTTTATGTATGTGTGTGTTGACAAATGCTGGGCACATAATTGATTCAGCATGAAGACTAAAGCATTCTAAATACATAATACGCATGCCTTGATCACTGGTATGGCACCCTCCGAGCTGACTTGGAAATAAGCAGACTTTACGAGCAACGTCACGGCCCAGTTCAAATGATGAATTACACACGTAATGTGGGGATGCTCGTAAATGTCCGTACGCTCAAAATTTGAGCGTAAACGGCGTTGTGAATCTGGCCCTTCGGCGAGCAAATAATAGGATGGGTGGCGCGTTGTCACTTGCGGTACTGTACGTCAGGACAGTCACAATGAAAAACATGTATTCTAATGAGATTTCATCGTTCGCTCGCTCACATCGCTGGCACTGTAGATGAGGTGTGAGACTAACACCTCATCTCTCTTAAAGAGAGAGCAAGAGATAAGCAAGAGATAAGCAGGGAACAGTCAAAGAGAGGCTGTGGGATGGGGGGAAGGAAGAGATTAAAGGCTCATACATACTCCAGTTTTTGGTGATAGTTTATCACCGCGGTGTAGTTTTTAAAGGGTTGGAAAACTACACCATTACGTCAGTCGCGGTGATGATAAGCTATCACCCCGTTCACCGATTGGTCTAGAAGTTGGGTAAACCACAGGGAGGCGGGGTCATCACCGCGAGTATGATGGCCTCAACTCTTATCACCGTTTTAGGTGATAAGCTATCACCAAAAACTGGAGTATGTATGAGCCTAGAAGAGGTACATGCATGATGATGAGGAACCAATAGAGGTGAATATCACCCTGCCAGTCATACAACCCTGCCCTGCGTAGATAAGGAACAGATGGTAGAGAGAGAGAGAGAGAGAGAGAGAGAGAGAGAGAGAGGGGGGTGTTAGAGAGAAGCAGCAGATACCATAAGTTCTAAATATAGAAGAGTAATCTTGGGTGCTCACTGCTTTATTAAGGGCAGCCTCTCTGCTGCCTAACAGTTAGGATGTGCAAATGTACCATGGGATGGTACAGTTCGCACATTACACTGTACTTCACTGCATTGGCTTCCGGTTATTTTTAGGATTGATTTGAAAATAAATTTACTTTCTATATATAGTCACGACCAGTGTGATTCAGTGAGGTAATAAAGGCGAACTTGCTGCATGCACACGGGCAGATGCAAATATACAGTCTACTACTCACTGTCAATGGAAGCCAGCAACATGAAGATACAAAGCTACAAATTGAAGCTGAGCTGGGTTCAACGTCCAGATGCAAAGCTACAAAACCACACACACACACTCACACACACACACACACACACACACACACACACACACACACACACACACACACACACACACACACACACACACACACATACACATGATGACCGTGTGAGCAACAGATTTTACAAAACGTCAAATAATGCTGTGATCTTTGCATCTGCCCGTGTGAACGCAGCATAACAGAGGGAATCCACACAGCAACAAAAAACTACTTTTCCAAATGGATCCTAAGTTGTCACTTTGTGAAAATGAGTTGAAAAATGTTCATCTTAAGTGATTTGTGCATAATATTGCTTTAGTTGTGTCGCATCCGGTGTAATAAATTGTTGTGCCCTCTGTGAATGTACAGGAATACAAAGAGCAGTTGAAGGCTGGATATCCGAAACGTCAGTGTCATATTGTGGAATCACTGAAATAAAACATTCAGATAATATTTTGTTGTCTTTGATTTGTTGAACAGTCTGTTTATTGGTATAACGACGCACCAGACAGACAGTGGTCAGAATGCGGTGGTAATATAGAAACAATGCACAGGAACAGACACCATAAACTGAAGTAAACTGTCAAAGTGCATTCCCGCGTCTATGTGAAAATGCTAAGCTTACACAATCTCTTCATACGAGGACACCGTATATACATGAGGCCCCGGTGTTTGACAACCGACTAAATTACAACATGATAACTATCGCTGCAGGATCTAAACTCCAGACGATGGCATGTTTGCAGTCAAGTCTAGCAGTGGACAATGTTTAAACTCCATGTGTGTGCTGAGGGCCGACAGGACGACCATACAATTACAAACTGTTCACAGATCATATTGTCGAGGTTAGGCACGTCTACAAATACAGCAGACCGACGAGCAGTATAGGCTTTGGGTTCCAGTCAGAACCTGAAGACCAATGCCAGATCTGTGGGTCCAATCAAGACAATTCCAGTTTGGGAAATTCCTAGACCATAGATTACATAAGTTTTGACCTATAATATGAAAACTTGGAAGTTTATGTTTGAGAACATTTATATGCAAAGAAGAAATGTTATATATAACTTATTGCCCTATTTGTGAAAAAGAGCCGATGTACAAGCTCACAACCTATTGCAGAATACACATACTGAGTGAACACACACACACACACACACACACACACACACACACACACACACTTTTCCCACACTATTCCTTGTCCCCGATGGCATTTTCGGTCAAAACAACGTTTCTTTGATGGCACAGAGCCGACGATGTGGAGCCCTCCAGTGCCCCGGTATAGATCCATCTTGTAAACAACTAGTTTATGTTCACTTCCGGAAGTCTGGAAATGTGGCTTTTCAAAATAAGAGCTCAACTGGGAAAAATGCTGGCGTGAAGTTGATCCTAATTTGTCAATAAATGCTAGCGGGCTAAGTGTTTATAGTTATAGAAGAGAAGGAGGTTCTGCAATCTTTAAGCATTTAAAAAAAATACTTTACCTATTGACAAATAGCAGTTATACAAGTTCATATCACCGAGTGCCGTTCTACGAGCATGTAACGTCTGATATTTTTGAAAGATCGTGTAAATGTGGCGCCAATCTTTGAATATAAATTATTTCACAGCAAACGTTTTTTAACTCAAATCTTTGCTTCTGGGGGGTCCCTGAAACAACATATTTTCAAATGGGGGTCGGTGGCCGAATACATATAATTTTGGGGGTCTTTTTCTTGACATGAAAAAGTTTGAGCACCACTGACACAGAAAACACAGGTTTTTCAGAAAACTGTTGTGATTTAGAATCGGGTCTCAAGTCATTTTCATGTGTTAAAAGAGTGCAGCAGCTCCTTCTCTTACTGTATATATTATGCAAGATCTAATATAAAAGCTTGGACGCAATCACCCACATCATGTGTTATGTAATGTGCCAGTGCCACTAACGTAAAATGAAACGTTGTGCCACCAGTGTATAATGTCTGTTGACAGAGAGGAGAGGAGAGGAGAGAGGAGGCTTGGTGACTCTGTGCTGTTGGAGGGCATCCAACAACTGTGTGTGTGTGTGTGTGTGTGTGTGTGTGTGTGTGTGTGTGTGTGTGTGTGTGTGTGTGTGTGTGTGTGTGTGTGTGTGTGTGTGTGTGTGTGTTTGAGGGGTTGGTCCTGGAGACTGGAGTCTGCCACACACGAAGCCAGCCAGTCTCCCATTGGTTTGCAGGAAGCAGAAGAACAGAGCGGATTGTGTGTGTGAGTGTGAGTGTGAGTGTGAGTGTGAGTGTGTGTGTGTGTGTGTGTGTGTGTGTGTGTGTGTGCATGTGCATGTGCATTGGGGTTGTAAGAGAAGAAGGGAGGATTATGTCATTGGTTAAAGGACATTCCCTCTCTGTGTTGGGTCAGAGAAAACAGCAACACACACCACTGGACATCATGCCTGGTCATCACACCACGACCAGGCAGGGTTTACATTTCAGATCAGCAAAATATATATATGAAATATAGCAAACACATCAGAATATCATGATGACGCGTCAATGTTGTAGTGTTGAGTTGGAGGTGAACAAATTAAAATCCCACAGAAAATGTTATCTCGAGAAGGGGAAGGTGACTGTACCGGATTGCCTGGTTAAACAGGGAGTGCAGTGAATGTTGTACTTTTTCTGTTTTGTATGTGTCTATGGACTTAATAACATTACTCTAATAGACCCCCAGGTGTGGTTATAATATTCAATTATGTCTTCTCTGTGTATTTTTGGTTTCTTCCTGAAAGCTGAAAGCCTTTGGGTCAAAAGGCCCAATCGAAATACCACCACTTTAGTGGCATCATAAAATCATCCCCTCCCCTAACCCCTCCCCCATTATCATACAACAACAGCTGGGCGGAGAAGAGTGGTAGATGGCCTATATGCTCCACTGGGAGCGATGGGCCCAAGTAGTAGTAAGTATAGTATATCTTAAAATGTCTTAATTAATTGAATAAACACAATGAAACAAGCCCTATAGGGGGGTTTTGCCCTATCCTTTTAACAATCATTGTAAACCGTGCCGCCGTACAATCTGTTTTTTTTTTTGTTGTTAAATTTTTATCCCACGATTTTGTAACCCAGTTTTCTTTTCACCCAGTGCCAATTATCTAATGTAATCCTGGGCGCTACACTTCCTCTGCCAACCTGGGGGGGCAGCGGACTGACCTCATGCCTCCTTCTATGCATGAGGAGTCCAAGCTGCTTCTTTTCACCTGACAGAGGGGAATTTCCCCGGCCGGACGTAGCGCGTGGAAGGGACACGTTATTCCGACCAGTTCCTTTCCCCTCCATCAGGCGCCCCGGCTGGCCAGGGGGAGGTAGTTTTAGAGACCAGGATTACTGCATGTTTTTGTGAGGGTATCTACCCTAGGGGACACGGGGAGAACATGCAAACTCCACACAGAAAGGCCCTTTCGCCAACCCCCGCCTCGGGTATGGGCACTGATGACGCGGAGGAGGGAACACGCCGCCAGTGCCCACAGCGTCCCCAGCGGGAATCGAACCCAGGACCTTCTAGCTGTGAGGCGACAGCACTACCAACTGTGCCACCGTACAATCTGATGAAGTATTCATTCAAACAATCAATCAAACCAGTCTTTTTTCACCCACCTGACAGTCACACACAAAGAAACTTTTATGTAAAAATATAAAAATAACCCCCCTCCCACACACACACGACTGTACATCAGTGTTGTTTTTGGCAGCAAATCTCTATTTTAATTTAGTCATAGTCTTTGGAATTAAACTTAATTTAGTCACCTGGAATGTTTTAGTGTTATTTGACTATTTTTAGTCAACTAAATGTCATGAGATTTTAGTCGACTAAATCTAAAGATTTTAGTCGACTAAAATGTATTTTGGCGAGCCTTGATGCCGTCGTAATGACTGATTTTACACTTGCTGAAAATAGCCAATCACAACGTTGTGAGCTTGTAGATCTGCTATTTTCATGCAACCAAGTGTAAAATGACTTATACTGGATCTCTTGTCCGCTAGTCCCTCCCTAACATTTTAGTCTTGTTTTGTTGACGAAATTGTCAATACTCAACTGTATATTTAGTCTTACTTTCATGTCGTTTCCATTTAGTTTTCGTCAGTGAAAAAAGGTAGTCGACGAAATCAACATATTTGTAAATCAGGACAGGTTGCTTCTCTCTCCACATGGGAGGAATGAACAGAGGTGGTAAAACCCCAGAAGCAGGAGAGCTCTTTTCTCTCTGTTGTTATGGTAACAAGCAGTTTAAATGAGATTTTCTTCGTACTTCCTGAGCTCGGAAACAGACCACCCCCTCCACACACACACTCTGACTTTACACACACAAGTCAGGGAGTCAACAAAGGTGGTGACGCTAAACATTCTTGTCGTGCGCGTGCACACAGACGCACGCACGCACGCACACGCACACGCACGCACACACACACACACACACACACACACACACACACACACACACACACACACACACACACACACACACACACACACACACACACACACACACACACACACACACACACACACACACACAGTAGAGCAGGTAGGCTGTTGTTTCCATGACAGGTGTACCGTACAGGGAACCATCTAGAATGCTGCTGATTAAATCACTGAAGACCTGAGGGATGCCAGACAGCATCACCCATCCAGTGGGAGAGACCCACGGTGCTTTCATTAATATATCGTTGCTGTCGCTGTCGCCTGTCGGGGTGGAAACCTATGTCCAAAACCTCTCTTTTATCACGGTATTATACAAAAAGAACATAGTAAGGCAGCGAAAATAGCCGATACGCAAGATCGCAACCCGTTCGTGAGCTTACAAGTACTTTGGCTATTTTCACAAATTTAGCAAAATTCGTGAAAATCTGCAAAAGGAAAAACAAACCCATAATAAGTAGAAATATGCAATATGGAGATAAGAGAGGTCAGCTCACGACCTGGTTTGACATTTAACAGGATATTGTTGTTAAGCACTTTATCCCTGGCGTGACGTTCCTGTTTTGGGCATGTAGCAAAAATATAAAAACTAATGGAAAGGTTTCCAAAATAGCAGATCTACAAGCTCACAGTCACAATGTGTCACCACGAAAGCAAAACCCACGTGCGTTTGTGTGCGTCAGTGTGTCTTTGACAAATCTTTCTCTCTCTCTCTCTCTCTCTCTCTCACGCACGCAGTTAGAAATGTGATCTATCCTCGTAGGTTAGTCAGCCTGCCAACATCATGGGTTCCAAGCCCAGCACATGTCCTGTGTCACATAACCTGGTGTGTCACATGTTCTCCGGTCGGTCTCTGTCTCTATTTCTGTCCACAGTGAGGTCCAATTACACAACAAAATAATGGCTTTAAAATAATCTGGATGAAGAACTCTGATTTACAGGCAAAACCACCCACAACCTCCAAACGAGGACAGCCCACCAGGCAGGGCAGGCTTTACATTCTAGCCACATAGGCCCCTTTTCCCACCAAAAGAGCTTCGGTTCTAGAACTGGTTCCATTCTAGATTATTGGAACCTTGGTGCTTTCATTTTTCAGTTCCAGAACCTTTAGGGTTCTGAACCAATTCATTTTCAGTGGAAACACTCTGAGAGTCTGAACTGGTTCAATATTAGGTGGGAAAAGAATAAGTGAACAGGGGCCATAGACTCATGAGTGAGCAGGTAGGGTCTGATTGCCTGGCTCAAGGTCAAGGACACTGGTTGACACCGGGTGTAGTCAATGCTTATCTATTATAATTGCCATCATCATTATCCCTTGAACCGAAACCATCATTGGTATTACAAAGCAAACAAGACAGGGTCTAGTAAATCATCATTGGTATTACAAAGCAAACAAGACAGGGTCTAGTAAATAAATAAACGTACAAATTGAATAAACAATTTAGCTGAAGTACATGAGCAGCTGTTTTCAAAAATAGACATGCTAAACAGTAAACATGTTGTGCTGCTTTGCAGAGCAGTTTGATATGCCTATTTCATCATCATTAATCATGAGCTAAGATGCTAATGTGAGCTTTAGCGTAGGGCTACATCTTAAAATGTAATTTTTTCTTCAGTCTTAGAGTTCCATCCCGAGTGTGATTGGCCTGACAGTGTCAGTTGTTCGCTGTGATTGGTCTACTTATTTTGTGGGGACTGTGATTGGTGTAGCGGTGGTGTCAACTGAGCTGTTCCTTTCTGACATTAAATATTTCATCTGAGTTTTCTGTACATTCGATTGATTAAACTCGTTTAATTTCATTCATAGATTTACTTTTTCAAAATTATACATAAAATGTTTCTGGGAATCAGTATGAGTTCCAAAGCTGATGGATGGATGAGTTCTGCTCTGACATGCTCAATAAACTTGGGGGGCACGGTGGCGCTGTCGCCTCACACTTAGAAGTTCTTTTCTCCACATCATCAGCGCCCATACCCTAGGTGGGGTTGGCGAAAGGGCCTTTCTGTGTGGGGTTTGCATGTTCTCCTCGTGTACCCTAGGGTATAGAGTGAGGACCGGGAACGACAGCACTACCCCCTGCTATTCATTTCAATAGAAGTTGCTCTGTGGTGTTTTGAAGCACCCGGAAGACTGCAGGAAATACCATTATAACTCAATGGCTCGAGCGAGCAGAAGTTGAGAGCAGACCTGGCATACGGGTGACTGTTTCATGTAATCAATTCCCAACAGATCTCCAAACCTGTTGTTATGGGGAGTGCTGGTTTCAGTCCATTCAACCTCCTCTTGTGTGTTGGCTAGTGAGATGCACCCTAGGAGATGTTTATACTTCATTGCGCAACAGTATTGCACACAGAGAACAGCCGATATACACACTCACAGTGTTGTGAGCGTGGTGTATGTAATAATATTAAATATAGTTTTTGATGATGTGTTTGAGACCCCAGGAAGAGTAGCTGCTGTCATGTATAGCAAGCTAATGGGGGATTTAATGTTACTGTGCGTTTGTGCTGTATAGTTGGGCCAGTGCACTCACTGCACTGTAGTTATTGTAGTAGTGTTATTGTTGGAATTAGTTTTGTGCTGTGTTGTTGTATAGCGCTGCTGCACAATTAATCACAAATAATCAAAATGATGTAATCGTGAAACTCTGCGATTATTTCAAAGCCCTTCTTTGGACGACAGCTGGTGCACCTTGCCCTCTCCGTCTCCTCATCATTACACAACACTTAAGTGTTAATAACCGCAGCAGTGGTTGAAAAGTAACTAATTACATCAAGTACTGTACTTAAGTATTTCAAAATGTTAATACTTTTACTTCACTACATCTCAGAGGCAAATATTGTACTTTCCTCCACTACAATTATTTTAAAACTTTAGTGAAGTTACTTTTTAGATTTTGATTATTATTACAAACATTAACTACGGCCTATATATAAATTTTCGGCCATTTGAAAATAGCCGATCTACAAGCTCACAATGTGTTGCGATGTGGCGCATTTCCAAAAGATTTTTATACATTCAAATTTTTTCAATGAGACATTCTGCATAATGAGCACTTTTACTTTTGGTACTTTAAGTACATTTTGATAGTCGATACCAATACTTTTGTACTTTTAGTCTTTTACTCAAGTAAATTTTGAATTACAGACTTGTAACAGAGTATTATATATATATTACATAGTACTATATGGCAGTACTGATACTTTTACTCAAGTAAAACATTTGAGTACTTTTTCCACCACTGAAGCCATCTCATCCATCAGGCTCACAGTCAGAGGAACAACTAGATAAAGTGTCCCTCGGGGCACAGGTCTCCACCAGGGCAGGTCAGGTTGTGGCCTCCTGGTGGCGCTATAATAGGCCAATGTGAAAAGGATGCCATTTCTTCTTACATGGCAATTGGATGATTTGAGGCATTTTGTTCCAAAAATGTGTTTTGCTCAGCCTAGTAGGAAAGTCTGTGAAAGATTTCATGTAAATTGCATGCTGCATTCATGATTTGAGGCTTTTTGTTGGGCCAATCCTGCCAACTTTGAAAGTCAATGTTAGCCAATTAGGATGGAATATGAAATATCGGACTAATCCAGCTTGAACACATGACTATAGAGATAGTGTGTAACGATTTGCGGGATTTTTGGACAGAATCTGGAGGAGTAATATAAAAAGAAATGTTTATCAAAAGTCGGCCTCCTGTTCGACTTGGAAGGCCGTTCTGGAAAGTTTGGGGTAGAGGTTCATCGTTGGCATCCAGGGAGTGTCTGTGCAAAATTTGGCATCGACCGGGTTAACGGTGCCGGAGATTAACTGTACACGGACGGACGGACGGACGCCTGTTTTGTTTCAGTGCCACTGCTCTGGAGACATGAACGCACGCACACGCACGTGCACACGCACAGTTCCTAACCTGACAAACTAAACCATGCCATGTCATGCCAAGCAACAAAGAACATCTGAGGAGTTCCCCATTCAGATGTAGTGGACTGTGTAAAGTGTAAATAACACAACCATGGAGTGCTGTGCTGCTGCTACTTAAAGGGACACACCGCTCATATATTATTCTGCACAGATTGCCATCACTCACGATCATGACGTTACTTGCCGATGAATTGTCATACGAATACCGGTAATTGCGATTCAATTGTGTTTTTTGGCATTGAACATGGGAACATGGAAACAAGCCGTAGCACTTGCCATTGCCCCGATTACCTTACAGGCGTACGCAAAGGCTCAATTTATGTCATTTAGATAGCATTTTATGTAGACATACTGTAGCACTGTATATATGCATAGTTCATTATATAGATATTCCATTGTTAGGTTCTTAGCATACATATGATTCATGATAAATGCCTATTGTAAATTGAACATATGCACATAAATTACATTTCTGTTAGCTTTTTAGGCTTTGTAAACAAAACCTGCACAGGGCAGATGTGACAAATACAGAAAATAACTGATATATCATATATTTATTAATAATCTAAATACTTTCAAAATAGATGATCCACACGCTTATATAGCTTTATACTATTTGTTTATACTAGGTCTGCTGGTATTTCTCTCTACACAAAATCTCCACAATGAAAATAGCTGCTCTAAAAGTCTAGATTTGGCTAATGCTATTTTTGACTAATGCTCCCCCAGAATATGGATGCTAGGATTCAAGTCAGGATTAATGGGAGTTAATGGTCCATGTAGACTGTAGAGAGTTTAATCCAGCTCTTGCGTGATCTGTGGCCTGGCTGAGGGATAGCACTGCTGCCTGGAACATGCACGTTTAATGGCCAAGTTGTTTATACAGCTTAGTACAGTGGCCTTTGTGGCTTTAGGAATTCAAATTAAAACCAAGCAAAGCAATACAATCGAAATATGTAATGAACAAACTATTGCAGTGCAAACCTCTCGATAGAAATGTCATTAAATGGGGGTCTAATGCATGTCAAACTGGGGGTCCTTGAAATTAAAATGGTTGAGAATCACTGCTAGAGCCCTAAAGGTCTTCTCTTATGGGGGTCCCTGGCATATCTTTTCAAATGACTATTAAGTCTGTGGATCCCCAAAAAGTGTCAATTTGGGGTCCTTCACACGAAAAAGGGTTTAGAACCACTGGTCTACATAATAGATAAGGCCCAGGGCCACTACGGTATAGTGATATATCATCTCCTGGAGAATCAGTTCCACTGAAAGATGCCTGGGACAGAATCAAAATCCAGTTGAGAGTGGTTTTGCTTTATCAGTCAGTGATTTCTTTTTTGAGACGCTGTATGTGTTATTGACATAGCTGCTACTGCTCATTGTACTGTAGGCCTGTGGTTTTCAACCAGTGGTCCGGGGACCTTGAGGGTCCTTGAGGGGGTTCCAGGTGGTCCTCAGCTAAATGATGGAGAGCTGGTAACCAAATGGACCCTTATAGATCTTTAACTCTTGCGAGGGTAAAATGTCTAGGCTCTCAAAAGTTTTATTATTGGTAAAAATCTAAACTCAGCAACAAAAGTTCAGAAACTTAACTTTGGTCCATTATTTCTCCACTTTAATAATACCATAATAATAATACCTTCACAACGAGGTATAGCTTGTAAGGATCAGACGCTAAATGTGTGTGTAGTGCTTCCAAAAGGTTTGCCAAAATGGCAAGTGGTTGGTACACACCCTTTCTTTGAGTTGCTTAGTGGATTGGATGATTGCACTCTCACACAGTAATAAGGAAAATAAACAACACATATTGGCCAGCTTGGACACGCTGTACATGCTAGAGTGACCAACAGAACCACGTTGGCTATCTGGTTGAGGAATGGGATGCCATCCCACTTGGCATGTGGATCTTCCACTAGCTACTGACTTACTGCGTGCAAAATTAATAAAGTGTAAAAATGGCCAATATGTGTTGTTTTTTCCATATTACTGTGAGAGAGTGCAATCATCCAATCCACTAACTAAGCAACTCAAAGCAAGGGAGAATACCAACCATTTTGGCAATTTTTTGGTTTAGCTGTGTTACTCATTCCACGAATGCCCGATCCTTACAATCTATACCTCGTTGTAAAGCTGACTAATCAACGATTAAAATTATATAAAATACAATACAAATTGGTATTATTAAAGTGGAGAAATAATGGACTAAAGTTAAGTTTCTGAACTTTTGTTGCTGTGGTACCACATCAATACAGCATGGAATTGTGGACAAAATATTCCAACCGCAACTAAATATTAAAGTCTTGGGTCTGAGAGGCTAAATCTCATCAAATGGTGGTCCGTGGCTCAAATGCTGAATACATAATGGCCCTTGATATGAAAAGGGTTGAAATCCACTGCTATAGAAAGTTCAAACAACACAGGTAGTGTGCTTCTGTTTTGCAGTTTTACAAGGGGTTCATTTACCAGAAGCACCATGTTGTCCCTGTGGTGGGTATAAGGATTTATTCATGTTGTTTACATAACAGACTACTAGGGTATTACTAGGAACTGTGTGTGTGTGTGTGTGTGTGTGTGTGTGTGTGTGTGTGTGTGTGTGTGTGTGTGTGTGTGTGTCTGTCACAGTGTGTGTGTGTGTGTGTGTGTGTGTGTGTGTTTGTGTTTGTTTTAATAAAGTAACTATCTTTATTTGTGTATCTTTCCAGGCTAAGCAGCGGTCTAAGGTTCAAGTGAGCCGTGCCAGGTTAGGGTTAATGTGCCAACTCAGCAGACAACCATCAGTGGTCAGGGACCAAGGTGTATTCTAATGCACAGCTCCCATACACGAAAATGAATGCTTAATTTATGTCATAAATATTCAAAATCAAAAGTATACTTATAAATAAATAATTTCAAAATCCACCAAAAACATTCTGACAAATATGGGAGAACATATATCTAGGCTATAATCTATACATATTTTGTTAATCCAAACTGCAGCCGCACGCATGCGCGCGCGTACCCACCCACCCACACACACACACACACACACGAAAATTAACACTGTAGTTCTATTCACATTTCTGCACTGCTGGACTGTAATGTAACGTTGACGACAAAGAGCCGTTGAACCATAAATAGACTAGCACCAGCAAGTAACCTATTAAAATCCTCCTCGGTAACCGACTGAACGGTTCCTCCGCCGAACGGAGGGTAAAACGGTCAAAGGCGTATTTACAAAACATTAGATAACCGACCCCATGCATCTATACCCCATTTTTCACGGTCCCATTACCAACGACAGACGACACAAAAGCAAAACAACGTCTTCTTTTCTTTCTTACCTCTCCGCTCCTACACAGCTTCAATCTCCCGTTAGCACCATTTATTCCAGCGAGTCAGTCACACACAACACAGACGAAAAGTATTTCATTCTCCGTCAGGGGGAGAGCGAGAGAGAGAGCGAGGGGAGACCGGTAACGGAGGAGGAGAGAAGGAGGGGGACACTAAAAGGAGAGTGGGAGGAGTAAACAGCGGAGAAAGGGGAGATAGGAGGGGGGAGTCGGTAGTGGTCGGTCGGTGTGGTGTGAGCTGCTGTGATAGGATGATGATATCAAATT
This sequence comes from Protomyctophum bolini, assembly GCF_963924005.1. NCBI lineage: Eukaryota > Metazoa > Chordata > Actinopteri > Myctophiformes > Myctophidae > Protomyctophum > Protomyctophum bolini. The sequence continues at coordinate 38,514,411 of NC_137865.1, forward strand.
GTATTGTGCTCTGGCAATGTAAACGTATGATTTCTCATGCCAATAAAGCCCTTTGAGTTTGAGTGTCACTGTGTGTGTGTGTGTGTGTGTGTGTGTGGGGGGTTCCATTCTGTGGCAGCGCGTGCAGCAACGTTGAAGGAGGAGCAGCAGTCTGCCAGTCTCTATTAATGTCCTAGTCATGGTGGAACATGTTTTTTTTGCACTTCCTCCATTTACAACCATTACTACATCTACATAAAACGTTCAGATTTCAAATATAAAGTGCTTATCCTATGGCCACAGATGTTACAATTCTCCCCGGGCGGGAATAAATACCAGTATTTTCCGTATTGTTCAATAAAAAAGGTATTTTAATCCGGTCGGTGGCCATTTTCTCAGTTCTTTCGCCATAAACGTTCAAATATGCGACCCCTATCATTTGGGAGGTGTACTCTATAATGGTGTACTGCACTTCTTATACATTATAGCTATGAGGAAAATGGCCACCGATCGGATTACAAACATTTTTATTTGACAATACGTAAAATACGGGTACTTATACCGACCCGAGGAGAATTGAAACATCCGTGGCCTTGGAATGAGCGCTTTATAGTTGAAATCTGAAGGTTTATCTAGATGTAAGGGCTGTAAATGGAGGGCACTGCTGGGCAGGGGGGAAAAGTTTGAAGTTCCGCCACGACGGTCGTGAACGTCCTCCTTTGGGAGCTACACCGAAATTAGAGACCTATCGAATTATGTGACTCCAGACGAGTGGTGTTCCGGTTCTTTATTTCTTTTCACAGTTGCAGGCATAAACCACCATGTAGATCCATATACGATAATACGGTAGTTCTATATCCAACGTGCCAGCAGGTGTTTTATGATTAATTGAACATGGTGGACCCTATTGTAAACAAGTGTAATGCTTTATGGTGTTGTCCACAGTTTTGTGTCGAGTTGTGCTTGAAATGTACTGTAATCCTCCAATCCGTTAATACATACTTCAATCAATCAAAGCACAAGTTTGTCTGTTTGACATTATATGCTTTGATTGATTGACCGATTGATTATCATGAATACTTTATTCGCGGGCGTGATTGTGTGATCCTCCTGCCACACCGACTGACCTCTAGTGGTAGGAGTGGGTTTTCATCAATGTAACGGTTTATAGAGATGCTGATGGAAAAGTACTGACAATGGTAGACTTTATAAATGCAACTGGTCGACGATAATCCCCTCATTAATCCCCTCTCTGGATTAAATCCAGAGATGCGAATAGGGAGAATAACTGACAGCATTAAGTATTTAAAACAATGAAATATTTAGAGTCGAGAGAGAGAGGTCAGAAGCTAATAATATAATTACAAATGTCTCATTAATTCCCTACATTCCCAGCTAAAAGTGATGCCCGTCTATCATTTAACACGTGCCTCTTTTATACTGTCATTAGTTGGACGGCTGCGGTCATAGGCGGATCTAGAAAGTATGGGCCCCTGGGCCACCGTCACGCAAAAGGGCCCCCCCCCCCCCCCACCCCCCTGGAGCTTTTTGTTTTCTTCCGACGTGGCGCATACTGTCTGCACACGTGTACGAATATCAATGATGACATATAGGCCTGCGATATTCAGAATTTACAGCAAGGGATTGCTTAAAAATAATAAACCAGGGGCCCCTGAGCTTGAGCCTCTTCGCAGTCACGCGGGCCCCCTAGCTCAGGGGACCCTGGGCCTGGGCCCAAAAGACCCGTTGGATAATCCACCCCTGGCTGGAGTGTGTGTGTGTGTGTGCGCACAGCCTCGCACACACACAGGCCAACCCAGCCCTTAGGCCTATTAAAAAAATCACACCTGTGTGAACTGAGTGGTGCAACTCCCCTCTCTCTCATTAGCAGGCAACAGTGCAACACTATAGAGCACCAAAGTCCTGACGTCACTGTCAGTAGAGGGCGCCAGTTCACAGGTTCGTGTACTTTTTATTTGTATTGAAATCGCCATAGGGGGATTTCAGATCTCTTCATATAAGAACGGTGTTGGAAAAATAAACCGATCATCCTGGCCTTTTCACTCATATGGATATGAAGCATCGACTGAAGGTGGAAATGTACAAATATACCCAAAGAGTAACACAATAAGCGTTAGAAACGAGTCAAACAACATTTCCGGGTAGGCGGTGGTTGCAGCTGCCCGTCGCACAAAAGAAACGGACATGTTAGTTACGTTTTTTGTATTGATATTTAATGTTTCGTGGCTAGTACGAGTCTAGTCACCGCCACCTGAGCTTACGTCAACGAGGAATCTCAGGAACGCAATGTGTTGACAGCTGGGCGTGACAACACAATATAACTTAAAACCCGGATATACACATACAAGCGCAATGATACACAATGTGGTTGATGGTCATCATTTGTGACCAGATTTGACTGAGAGCCTGCCATCGCGCAAATTCCAACTTTTCACCAAAGTAATGTTAGAGACCACAGAAGTGAACCTTTCAAGCCTGTTTTCTCAACTCGCTGTTTTCTGCAAGACATTACTCTATAAGCCATATCTCCAAAACTGGTGGGTCAAACTGAACAACCAATGTCAATTTGAAGCTATGATTCCCTGCTTTCATATGACATGAAAAACAAAGTGTGGTTTGTAGTTGATGTTCAATCAACCCTATGTCGATACTAAGTACTAAACAGTACAACAGCGTCTCTCTGTGGCCAAATCACCACATTGCATCATGAGTGAGCAGCCAGTCCATGGCTGTTTCAGGGTCCTTGGCATGGGAACCCCTGGCTCAGAATGCACTACGAGCAACACCACATTCTAGTCCTGAAATAAACAGACTGGCCACTGAACTGGAGTGATTGTCTCATAAAAAGATTTATTTTTTGCCTAAATGTACAAAGGCAAATTACAGTATTGTATAAAAACAGAAATGTGACAAAGTACACTTTACATCAGAGACATTCCCTGGGGCGAGGGGGGTGGAAGGGAGAAGGGTGTGGACAAAACAAAACATAAGGACAAAAATAAAACAAAGAAAATGTTGTAAACATCTCTTTCAAGTACCACTGACTGATACCGAGCCTCACGTGTTCACAGCTATGGTGGGGCGTCAAACATTAGTAAAACAAGAAAAAGAAAATGTCCTCCAACGTTAAAGAATAAAATGAATTCATTTTTTTGTTTGTTTCGATTTGAAGAAATAGACCTGCCACCACAGTGGCTCAACTAGGAGACAGGAAACAGCTAAAATTCATTCTTCTACAATTAGTATTCTTGTTTCTAAACAGGCTTGGTGATCGTGGCTGAGCTGAACTCGTTTCATCAGTAACATGGCCCGAACATCAACTCCCACTGAAATTACAACATGTGAACAGGATATGGCATCACAACTGTTAAAATTCAACGCTGATGATCTTTTAAAGCGAATACCTTTTTGAACGCGCTCTGCAAATGGTGATTTAAAACCCATAACATTCTGGGGGGCGAGAAGCATCGACAGCTCCAGTTGACGAGGTCATTGTGGTTGGGAAGGGTAGGAGGGAAGTGTGGGGTGGGGGGGAGGGATTACCTTCGCCTCCTCATAACCCAGTGACTGTCTCTCTCTCTCTCATAAAGCGTCTCTCAGCCATATGCTTTTAACAAGTAACCATTTTATAAACACATGTACATGCTAGTCCTTCAGTCAACCAAACCAAACGTGTGACGCTCAACTGAAATGGCTGTATCTATGACGATAGGGTGAAAGAGAATCAATGGATTCTGATGGACAGACTCAGGTTGGCCAACGGAAGAGGATGGAGGGAAGAACAGGGACAGCGGGAAAAGTGTAAAACTGAAAAAGAATTCACAAGACGTGAGTTATAAAGCCGTTACCACCAGCTACAGGTTTAATAGCATATAAACAACCGTAGAAAATAAACAACAAGGCTAAGAGACAAAAAAAAGAGAGAGAAAAGAAAATGAAGAAACGAGTAAGAATTTCTTTTTTTCAATAGCATCCAACAACCTTGTTACTTTTATTTTAAAATAATTCCTCTGTACAGAATATACAGAAAACACACAGAGAGGAGAGAGAGTGCTGTTACGGAGCCAGTATACTTTCTCCAGATCTTCTAGTCCTCTGCACAGTGGAGAGATCGGAGGGAACATGTTCATGTTCTTCTACTCCACAATTTAGGAAGTACATCTACCACACACAACTAAGAAGTAGTTTCTCCCCAAACAGGGACTACAGCCTCCTGTTGGGGTTTGTGTGTGTGTGTCTGGGATGCTGGGAGGGAGGGGGGGGGTCCTCTGTCCACAGCGCCACAAAGTCAAAGCCAGCCAAAGTCTCAGAGCATCCTCAGCACCAGGCTGTTCTAGGCTCCGGGCCCTTCCTCTCTCTCTCCTCTCCCGGACCAAACGCAACAACACGCAGCAATGTGTTCCAGAGAAAGGCTGCACAGACAGAGGCCACAGAAACCCCAAGGCTGATTGGCTCATCCTCCTCCCGCGTCCTCCTGAGAGCCCCGCCTCCGCCGCCGCGCGCATGTTGAGTACTTCCTGTGACATCACAGGTCCTCCAGACAGCAGAGGGCAGGAGGTGGGTGGAGCCCGTGGGCCGGCTGACCTTTGACTTGTGAGTTGACAGACATGAGGTCAGGGATCAGGGGGTAAGTGGTGACTGTTGGCGGGCATCGACAACAACCGGCCTCCTCCCGGACATACAAACAAACAAACGTGAAAACAATAGCGAACGACATGGCAACAAAATGTCTCATATTATGGAGAGAGAAAAAAAAAAAAGGAAATACATTTTTCCAAGAGGTGAACAGGAAGTGCTGTGTGTTAGAAACGACAACGGAATCACAAAGTGCCCGGTGGGGGGCGGGTCCAAGCAGGCAGAACTGTCAGTTATTGGCAGAGTCTGAGTGATGGACAGCAGCAGTTTTGCATAGAGAGCCATAGAGTGACCTCACCACTCTCTTCTTCTTCTTCTCCTTCTGGCTCAAAATAAACCATACTCCAAAAACGAGAGCCTCCGTCGACCCATTCCTACAGAACACGACGGAACCATTCAGGACTTTAGATGCAGAACTTAGATGAATGTAGTGATTCCCAAACATAATCCAGTTTGTGTCAAAACAACTCCCACTCCCACCCCACCCCCCTCACAGGTCTTAACGGGTTGTCGGTGGAAGTCCGGATCCACCAGAGCGCTCTGGAACAGAACACTGCCTGTGGGAAGATCTCAGTGCTGTACCCAGGGCTGACTGACTGACTGGCTGGCTGGCTGGCTGACTGACTGGCTGGCCGACTGGGCGGTACAGAGTCAAAAGGGGAGGAGTCTGTACATCCATTAGCCCCGCCCATATCAGAGCCCGTGGGGAGGGGGGGGTGGGGGGAGAAGCAAACACCCCCCCTCCCAGGCAGACAAATCAAACGCACATAAACACCAGTGAACTGATGTCCCAATATAAACCAGTCAACGTCACACGCTTCCTCATGTGATCCAGTCACATGACCCCAGGGAGGGCAGAGTTCAGCCAATCAGGTGTTCCTATGGAAGGGTACAGAAGACGACATTGTGTTAAAACGACAGCCCTACCGTGTACGCCATGTATAAATATTTGTATGTACTTTTGTGACTTACCAAATGAAGAGATTTCTCTCTCCGTACTAAAAAAACTTCCACTAGATGGCAATATACACATTACCGTACATCAATAAAATACCAGTTTAACTTGGGTAATTTGTGACAGATCTATTACCATGTATTCTCACCTTTCTCACCTCCGTGCAGGGGGATACATGGAGGGGGCAGAGCCTTGTTGACTGGCCACTATGGCTGACGAGGACAAACCTGCGGGATCGTAGCCAGTTATGATGCGGTTGGATGAACAACGCTTCTGTCTGAGTACTACTACTACTGTCTGAGCAGTTCACTACTACTACTGTCTGAGCAGTTCACTACTACTACTGTCTGAGCAGTTCACTACTACTACTGTCTGAGCAGTTCACTACTACTACTACTGTCTGAGCAGTTCACTACTACTACTGTCTGAGCAGTTCACTACTACTACTACTGTCTGAGCAGTACTACTACTACAAGTGCTTCAACCACTTGATCTCCAGCAACCCTATTCTGGAGACCAACAGCCGAGAAAAATAGCATATCTACAAGCTCACAGCAGTCAGCCTGTGGAGCATATCTACAAGCTCACAGCAGTCAGCCTGTGGAGCATATCTACAAGCTCACAACGGTCAGCCTGTGGCTAAACTATTTTCTACACAGAGATATGGTGACACGGGAAAGCATAGTGTAGAGCCCTGGGGCAGTCTACAGGGTTTAACGGTTTTCTTTAAGAGAGGGATTAAAGGGCAACTATCTGCTGTCAATCACATGTGGAATTAAAGGCACATTAACCTTTAAGGTCCTTACACACTCCGATCAAATTCCTTGACTAGCAGAATGCTCGCCTCAAAACACATTCGGGTGTACAGCTGGCCTAACTGGTATTCCTAAACGTAACCTCAGTTTACTGAGGTTAAGGTTAGGTTACTTAACCTTAACCTCAGTAAACTATGACTAAACGGTTAAACCTAAACTTATTCCTAATCCTAACTTCAGTAAAACAGGGTTTTTAGGCGAGCATTCTGGTCACCAATTCCTTCCCATTGTCAGTCAGTCAATACAGAATTCTGCATGTTATCCAATATACGGTAGAATTGGATCTATTGGAACACGGTTCAATTGATGCATGTTCTGACCTGTGGCGTAGGAGAGGTCGTACTGCCCTGACAGCAGGGGGTAGCCCAGGTGGTGATGGGAAGGCAGCATGCGCTGGGAGGGAGACGACCTCGGCCTCTCCGACTCTCGCTCTCTCTCCCTCTCGCGGTCTCTGTCTCGGTCTCTCTCTGGCCCGCCCCCCGTGCTGCGATCACGGGCGTCGTGGGGGGGCTTGTCGGTGGGAACGGTGGGCGACTTGGTCTTGTATTGGCTGGCGTGTTGATGCAACAGCTCCAGGGCTTTGGGGGTGTCGGGACCGGGCTTGGAGCTCACCGTGGGGCTCGCACGACTTCCCTTCTCCCCCGACTCCTCCCCGGGAGGCAGCTTTCCTCCGTAGGGAGAGAAGGAGTAGCCGGACGACAGGTAGGACCCTGTAAGGACGATGTTAGCGAGTCGGTGGAGGGTTAGAAAGGTGTTTGTTATCAATTGATCCATCATGGCTGAACCCCTTTATTTTCTCAATTTAGTCGTTATGACACGTTAAGGGTCATTGTGTCGTCTACTATGGCTTGTGTGTGCACCCCAGACAGTTTTTAAATGCCTTGATCCAATATTTAGATTAGAAAACAAACATCCCTGACTGATATTGTCCTAATGATCAAATCATTGATTAACTTTTATGACAGTATGTAATGTTGTATCAAGGAGTCCTATACATCCATACTTTAAATCCATTAAGTCCATGTATGACATTTTTTTAATGGGAAGGTCTCCCCATTCATCAGGACAATATCGGGCACTATAAGTTGAATGAGCTTATATGATCGTGTGATCAAATGAATATCGGATGTCTAAAGACTTGCCTGTTGGGTATATGGCAGCTGATGGTCAGAGTTAAAAATCTCTTAAAATAGCCAATTCCCATCACTTCAAATTTGCTTTGAGTGGACCGACCCCGATCTTGGGAGATTGCTTTGATCGGACCGACCCTGATCTTGGGAGATTGGGACCGGTCGTGCCTAGAAACTGTTGTGGTTGACAGCTATAAAGTAGGCTAGTTAGACTGTCAACCAGCTATAAGTACCTGTGCTCTAGTCAGCTGAGAGAGAGATAAATGGACAACCTCCACAGTCACATGATGGGCAGAGACTAGCGAGGCAGAGTTTTAACAGCAGGCAGGGAAAATAGAGTGCAAACTCGGCCCAGCCAATATGCCATGCCCATCCGGGCATGGCATATTGCGGTTCTTAGACAAGTGTCTTACCGGGGTAGTTCTGCATCATGACAGAGGGCATGCCTCTGTATCCGGGGTGGCTGGGTTCGTAGCCCTGGCTGTATGCGTAGGCTCCGTGCATGTAGGGCAGGTAGCCCTGGTGCTGGGGCAGGGGGGACGAGAACTGCATGTGGGGGGGTCTCACCTCCTTCCCACCCCCCCGCTGCTGCTCCTCGGAGGAGCTCGGCTGAGTCCTGGGCTCTGCCCCCCCTTCTTTGCCCTCTTCTTTAAGCGGCATGTCCTTATTTGGTCGGGCCCTGTCGTCTTTGCCCCCTTTCCTGTCCCTCTCTCTCTCCCTGTCCCTCTCCCTCTCCTCCTTCCAGCGGTCTTCGTCGTGAGGTTTTGGGGTGTCCGGGTACTTGTTGGGGTAAACATACGGCCACAGCCTGGAGTCTGGCTCCTGAGGAAAGATGTGCAAACAAACATCATACATCAGGTAGTTTCGAGGAAGCAATCAGATTTGTTGAAATAGCCATCTAGCTGTCCTTAAATGAGCATGATGGAACGCCTAATCAAAACATATTTTATGTCTCACTGCTTTTATTCATCATTTACCTGTCCCTATAGATAGTATTTACTATTTATAACCTACCAGGTGAGTATTTACCTGTCTGTATAGATAGTATTTAAAACCTACCAGGTGAGTATTTACCTGTCTGTATAGATAGTATTTAAAACCTACCAGGTGAGTATTTACCTGTCTGTATAGATAGTATTTAAAACCTACCAGGTGAGTATTTACCTGTCTGTACCACATAGCCTGCTCCATGCTGGATGGTCGGTTCGACTCCATGCCCGCTTTGGGATCGTCCTTCCCATGATGCCCCGCTTCGCTCAACTTGACCTTGAGCCCCTCTGTCTGCTGGGTAGGCGTCTTGGCCTCCTCTCCCTTGGGCATGATGACAGACTTGGGCTGCTCCGAGGAGGCCAGTGGGGGTGGAGCTGCGTCCTTAGCCTTACCCTGGGGTGGCAGAGCCTTGCAGCCAAGGTCGGTCAGGCTGGGTGCCTTGGAGAGGGTCGGGGGAGCGGACGGCTTCTGCTTCCACTCTTCCGGCATCTTCCCAGGACACTCGCGCTCACCTCGCTCACTTCTCTCACCTCGCTCACTTCTCTCACCTCGCTCACTTCTCTCACCTCTCTCCTTGCATCCCATGGCCAGGGCTGTCACGGTTACAAATGTATGTTGACGATTAACACATGGTCACACACAATTGTGATTTATGATTAAATTGTTTTTTGTTTTGTTTTTAGAAACTATAGAAAAATACGCACATCACTTCAAGGAGGTGCTGGGTTCAAAAAGTAACATATGAAAAGAGAAGGGAACCCGCACACTCGTATGCTCCAAAAAATAACTTTTATTGACGACGTTTCGAGCCAAGGCTCTTCATCTGGTCAAACTCAACGTTTTGTTTTTAGGCCTGGGCCGTGGCTCAGGCACCTTGGCTGGTAATCCAGTCTGGCAGTGTGCCGCGGGTTCGACTCCCGATCCTAACGGCCTTTACTGCATGTCCCCCCCCCTACCGGCCAAGGTGCCTGGACCGCTGAGCCACGGCCAAGGCCCTCTCCCCATTTCCTGTCAGCCTACTGTGATTCTATCCCTCTACAAAAAATTAAAAAAAATAAGGTGAAAGCCACAAAAAATATTTATTATAGGGATATATATATAATTTTATTTTCTGTATGCCTTTTAATCTCAAATTGCACAGGGCAGATATGACAAATAACTTATCACAAATTACATGTTAAAAAAAAAATAATAATAATTTATTTCCCAAAAACTTACAAAATAGCGGAAACTTTGCTTGTAGATCTGCTATTTCTATCTTTTGCATGACTGAACGCAGCATTAGGTCACTTAGGTAGTAATTGCGACGGGCCTACTGTACGTACCCATGACGTCGGGTTTCTTGTCGGCCGCCGACGGCGCGGTCCGGCTCTGATCGGCCATGCGCTGCCTCTCCTCGTACTGCTGGCGGTAGGCGGGGCTGGTGTTCATGAGGTGGGTGTGGTAGGCCTGGTCCGGGTGGTGGTAGGTGTACGGGGGGACGTAGGCGTACTGGTTGTAATACAGAGGCTGCATGTACATGTTGGACCTCTGCTGGATGACGGAGGGCTGCTGCGTCTGCTGCTGCTGCTGTGTCTGCTGCTGCTGCTGCTGCTGCGACGGACCCCCAGGGCCCACCACAGGGCCTCCCACTAGGGCTGTCGCATTCACAAATTACAGTTGACCATTAATTGTCACACAAATAATTAGCCCTTCACTAAATCCCACCCCAAAAAGCAATTGTCCAATGCTAATCCAAATAGTTTAGCAGCTGTTGCTATGCAGGTCAAGCTTTCGCCACCTCATAGCCATGTTATTTTGCATGGCTGTGTTGTTGAACATAGACACTTATACAGCTTAACGTCGATAAAGTTACACGACTGACCCACCCAGGTGATGGCAATAATACTAATGACCGTAGTCTTAACGTGCAAAATTAAAACTCCTGTCGGGTGGTTCTAGTTTATATAAATAATGTCCAATTGTCAAATTTGTCCAGGGCATAGTCTTCTGCAGGCCTGGTTGACTAGATTTAGAAGACATTTTGATGCTCTTGCTAGTGAAATGATTGATTATTTATATGGAGAAATCCCGTCAATCTCCTCGCTGCTAACGCAAAATAGTTGATTTACAAGCTTACAACATGGCGTGTCATGTTGTCAGGGTATGCATACCCTGAAGGCATTTTGTAGCCTAAACGTCGATATAATACGTTTTTTGCATCGTGACTACAAGCTGTGCAACCTTTTTTTCCCCCTTTTTTTGAATAATATTATCATTATTTCAACAAACGATTGACGATCATGCAATAATTGTGACGATTATGCAATACTGTGACAGGCCTACCTCCCACGGCGCTGCTCAACTCCACCTTCCGCTCCTCCATCACCTCCATCTTCACCTTCACCTCCTCCGTCCCCACCTCCTCCTCCTCCTTCTTCACCTTCACCTGGGCCCCTTCCACGTGCGGGGGTCCGGAGCCGGGCCCGGGGCTCGGGTGGGCCGGGTGCGTGGGGTAACTCGGGGAGTAGTAGCTGTCGTAGCCTGGGTAGTAGGGAGACTCCTTATTGGTGGGAGGCTGGGACGAGGACGAAGAGGAGGAGGACGAGGAGGAGGAGGGAGGGAACAGGGCCTTCTTGGCCCCTCCCTCGCGGTGGGTCCCGCCTCCTCCTCCTCCGTCAGGCTCCACCTTCACAGCCTTGACCCCTGCCCCCCCCTCTAGCCGCCCCTCCCCTTCCTCCCCGGCATCCGAGATGTCGGAGTAGGCGGGGCTGTTCGTCTTGACGGAGGAGTTGTCAGCTCCGTTCTGATTGGCCAGGTGGTGGGGCGAGGGGTCCATCCTGCTGCCGCCGCCCCCTATGGAGGGGCTGGGCGCGTTGTCTGAGAAGCTGTAGATCTTGTCAGCCTCCGCCTTGATGCTGGCCAGGCGGCTCTGGTGGGGGTCTGACGTGCCGTTGAGCATGGCGTCGGAGGCCTTGGCAGCGGCGTTGGGGTCCGACCCGGGGCAGGGTTCCGAGTAGGGGCTCCTACCTTCCTCCGCCTTCCCCCCCACCTTCCCCCCGCCCCCCGGCCCCTTGGGGCTGTCCCCCTCTCGCCCGCCGCCTCCACCGCCCTCCTTCTTCTTCTTGTCCTTCTTCTTCTTGTCCTTGCTGAGGGCGGGGCTCAGGGAGTTGGGCTCTCCTACGGCGGGGGGAGGCGGGGGTTTGATCTGGGGACTCTTAGGGACGGGCTGAAGCACCGAGCCCCCCGCCGCAGCGGGGTTGGCGCCGGTGCCGGGGGGGAACGCCGAGGACGGCTGCAGGGAGTAGAGCTGCTGGCCGGGCGGCGGCACTGCCGCCGCCTGGCTCAGGGGCCGCGCCGCCTTGGGGCCTTTCTGAGGAGCCTTACCGTCGGCCTTGGCGCCACCGCACGCCTTCTTCCCCTTCCTGTCGTCCGTGCCGTCGTTGCTGGCCTCGTCCGTCAGACACGCCGCCTCCTCGCAGCCGTCCATCAGCTCCGACTCCGCCTCACTGTTCTTCTTCCTTCCCCCGCTGCCGCCGCCCCCTTGCTTCCTGTCGGCCCCCGCCGCCAGCTTCCCGGGAGAGGGGCTGTGCACCTCGAAGCCCCTCCCCTTGGGCGTGGTGGACCTCGCCGGGGAGAGCGAGGTCTTCTGGGCTCCGTTGCAGCCGGTGGCGGGGGGCTCCGCGTGGAGGAGGGGGTCCTCTCCGTACTCGCTGTCGCCGCCGTCCGGGTCCAGCTTAGCGTCGTGCTCGTCGTTGTGCACGCGGGCCTGGTGGGCAGAGGGTTTTCACCGTTACATTTAACAAGATCATGATGGTCACATGGAATAAAGCAGTGGTTCCCAAACTGTAGTGCGTGCACCACTTGTGGTGCACGCCTTCTAGGGGGTGTGTGACATGAAAAGGCATATGGTGGTGCTATGGTTTTATTTGAAATATATTCAAATATTATGACAATATATGGCAAGTATATGCAGAAAATATTCTATGCTGCATATATGTGTCATATTCAGGTTCATATGCATTGTATACACAAACACACACACACACATATATATATATATTGATTCATTAGGTCTACCTGGTGGTACTTGAGGCCGTTGATGTGCTTGTATCGCTTGTTGCAGTTGGGGTGGGGGCAGTCGATCAGGACGGGGGAGGGGCAGCTCCGCTCCAGGCAGGGCGGGGGCGGGGCCCCCAGGGGCTCCGCCTTCACGTTGGGGAGGGGAAGGACGGCGTGGGGGGGCATCGGACCTCCTCCTCCTCCTCCCCCTGCTGCGCCCAGGGCTGGCACCATGACAACATTTAGGTTGACCATTAATTGTCACACAAATAATGGCGATTAAACTATTTCATTGTGGGGGGGGGGGGGGATGGGGGTTGTTTGTTTTTTCTGTCGAACATTAGAACGAACATTTAGAATGTAAAAAAAAATAATAATAAATAATAATAATATATGTATATATGCCTAGTAATAAAAAAAGTGCACAGGGCAGATATGTCAAATAACTGAAATATACAAAGAAATTGCTGACATATTGATTAATTTTATACTTGGAAATGGCTGATCTTATTTTTTTATATGAACATTTCTTGAACATGGAAACGATAGCGATTAGACTATTATATGTAATAATTTCCGATAGGCCTACCTGCTCCGCCTCCCCCTCCTCCTCCTCCACCCACTGCGGCTCCGGCGCTGTTGGAGGAGGTGCGCATGCGCTTGATGCCGGCCTTGCTGTCCTCCGAGCCGGAGTTGGGCTCCACGTCGCCGCCCCCCGGGGGCTTGTTCTTCCGCTTGTTGGCCGCCGACGACGAGGAGGAGTTGGACGACGAGGGGCTGGCCTTCACCTCCTCCAGGGAGGAGGGACCCACCCCCGCGGCGCTGTTGGGGGGTGTGCGTCTGTCCGAGGAGGTCTGGCCCTGGCTCCCTCTCCTGCCCTTGCTGCTGTTGGCGGCGGCCGAGGAGGCGCGAGTCTTGCTGCTCCCGCTTCCTCCTCTGTTGTCCGACGACGTACTGCGAGAGACGAGACGACAGGCCTCGGGGTTAGATCCAACCACTTTATGATTGGAACAGCAACTTGAGTAACTGATGTGCCGTTTTAACCGACTTAGACCAGAGACCTGATTCTACAAAATGTCTAGCGCACTCAGTGCTGCGCTATGAGCTTGTAGATCTATTTTTCAACAGCTAAAGTTAAAAATAATGGTTAAAGTAGTTTAAAGCTATGAGGTGACACAGATGCGTCCTCAGGTCTACTGTAAATGGGTTAATGAAATGGAAACAGGTCCACTACATCTGTAATTATTTGTTATATCATGGCTTCACACATCGATAGCATTTTTAAAATAAAGGCTTTAAAAACGACATGCCTAACACACACAAAGTATACAACTATGTACCTGGTGTCGTTGACAGGGGTGTTGCTGTTGGGTCTCATCCTTTTCCCTCGACCTCGACCATTCCTCATCTCCAGATCACTGGTCGGAGACTCGCAGAACCTAAGAGGAAGCACAGAACAATTAACTTAATCAGTAAGCATGAACACCACATGGCAATACCACTATTCCAACCTGACAGAATCACTGTTGGAATCTGACAACCCGACATCACATTGTTGAGCCTAAGGAATCGATTAATTCGATAAAAATCGACAATTGAATTTGTTGCCAACTAATTTGATTATCGATTTAATCGCGGGTGTTTTCCAACATTAAAATGTAACGTAAAGCTGCTTTCTTTTTACCATTCAGTAATGGCACTAGGCTAAACAACATGAGATTGAACATGATCAGAGCTCTCTGTCTCCCTCTCTATCAATCTCTCTCCCAAGTCTCCCACCACACAGAGAGAGAGAGAGAGACTCAAGTGGCTCTGTGGCTGCGATGCGCACCGCGAAAACAGCTGATCTGCGAGCTCATCATCACCAGGTTGCAAAATGCCACAAATCAGGTCCCAAAACATGGTATTTGTGAGCACCTGTGCGACTGTCCACATTTTTTGTCGTATGACCAAAAGGGCTCCCCAATGTCTGAGTCTCTAAGCCTGCTGGCAGGCTACGACGAGCAGTGTAGCTTGCTCGTTAGCTGTCATTCGTTAATTAATTTGTTCTACATGTGTACTCTGGGGTGCATACTTAGTTTAGACTAGTCATTGGTTAGACACATGGGTTAAGGTTAGGTTTAGGTGTGCTGCCCCGTGGGAGGTTAGGTTTAGGGTGAGGGTTTGAGATAGGTTGTAGTTGTAGGACTAATGACTGGTCTAACCAATGACTAGCTGTCTAAACTAAGTACTGCACCCGTGTACTCTCAGCAGCGCATTGAAGTGGGCATAGGGCAAAAGCAGAACCTCCGTGACCGTTTTGCTTAACAATGATCAGTTAGCTAGCATGTTGTTGTAGCTGTTGTAACTTGTGTGCATACAGTCATGCACTGTGTGCAGAGAGTGCATAAATGGAACTTGACATTGATTGTAAATAAATAGCGCATGACTGCACACGTCTGTAGGAACCAATAGGGAGAACAGAAATAGATTTTCTTAGGTACCCAGTACTTAAGCCTACCCAGTACCCAAGCATGTTCGGCTTGGTACCTGCTTGGTCCCGAGGTTCGGTACCCACCCCCCTGTGTGTGACTGTGTGTGTGTGTGTGTGTGTGTGTGTGTGTGTGTGTGTGTGTGTGTGTGTGTGTGTGTGTGCATGCATGCTAGGTTCAACTGTGTGGAGATTTGGTATCCTACACCGGATGCCAGAAGCACATCATTCCCAATAAAAACATTTACCAAAGCTTGCAGTCTGCTTTAAATAACTGAATTAGAGTTGTCAACAAGTAAGTGTCCTACTCCACGCTCCTGGCATCGGGAGCCAGACAATATATCCAATCAAGGAATGCTAAGCAGTCGTGACAATACAAACATGGAAATAAATGTGTCACATGAGCCTGCTCGATAAGGTGATCGTTATCAATACAC
Source organism: Protomyctophum bolini (assembly GCF_963924005.1). Classification (NCBI taxonomy): domain Eukaryota; kingdom Metazoa; phylum Chordata; class Actinopteri; order Myctophiformes; family Myctophidae; genus Protomyctophum; species Protomyctophum bolini. The sequence goes on from NC_137865.1 coordinate 38,529,884, forward strand.
ATTAACGAGCTCCATCCCTAGTCATGCGTGTGTGTGTGCAGCGTTGCGTACCTGGTGGGAGCACAGTCATGCCGTGTGTGTGTGTGCAGCGTTGCATACCTGGGGGGAGCCCAGTCATGCCGTGTGCAGTCCAGCAGAGTTCCTACGTACGTCTTATTCCTCCACGTTACATTCACCACCAACATACCTGCAAACACAAGAAGGTCAGACCGACGTGAGTAAGTGTACGGGGTGGTCTGTGAGCACACTGATTGACCTGTCCTACACCCAAACTGAAAGGCATCCATACAGGCCCCTTTTTCACCCAAAGCACAATAGAACTGGTTCCATTCTAGATTCTTTGGAACCTTGAATCCTTGGTGCCATTTTCTTTTGTTCCAGCCAGGTTTTAGGGTTCTGAACCATAGAGTTATAAAGGATAGAGGGCGGACTGCCCAGCCCCCTGCTATTCATTTCGATGTAAGTTGCTCAGTGGCGTTTTTGAAACACCTGGACGAACGGTCTACTTCCACATTTCTTCTATTTGGGCACCCAATGTTAAACCCCCCAGCTGCACGAGGTTTCCTCGCACTAAATGCACTAAATGCGCTAAATCTTCTGGAACCAATGTTTAGGCCCGTAACACAGTAGACTTAACGACATCATGGCTCAGGAGGTAGAGCAGGTCGTCCAATGATCCCTGGGTCAAAGGTTTGAATCCCGGCTCCTCCTTGTCCACGTGTCCTTGGGCAAGACACTGAACCCCACATTGCCCCTGGTCGGTGTGAGCTTGCCACCATTGTTGTGTGAATGTGGGAAGTGAGGGCGCTGGCGTTGACTGTTCGCCGCTTCACCTCCCAATGTATGTATGAATGAATTAACCACTGTAAAGCGCTTTGAGCACTTGGAAAAGCGCTATAAAAATGCAATTCATTATTATTATTCAAACTCTGTTCTATTGGCAAACTGGCTCTTGCACCTTCCCCACCAACCTGCATTGTAAATAATTATTATGTAGCACATATCTTTTGGCCGATTTAAAGCCGGAGCAATGCACTCAAACAGATTAAAATACAAATTCAATCCAGCTCACTCCGTCTCTCTAAAGTGACACCAGTGCAATGTGACTGCTTACATTAAAGCTACTAGTGGAAGTGGATGGTTGGACTGTCTATCACTGGGAGCAACGTAGGGGGGTGATATGACATCGAGACGATGCAATGTCTCCACGATATCCTTTTCAGAGATATCGTATACCTTAACCCATTTAGGACTGAGGCTGATATGTTGCTAAATAAAAAGGGGGTTTCCGTCCTGAACGCGTTCATTTATACTTCTGTTCGACGACGGTTTCGTTCCAAGTATTGGTCTACTCTAAATGGTCCGTTTTCTTTTAGTTTTAGTTGCCTGGCGCTGCCTATGGGACTCTCCTATCGGGACGTTCCTGCAGCAACGCAGGCGTGCCATTAATGACGGTAGAGCACACCCTCTCATGTAATAATGTTTAACCCATTCAGGACTGGAACCCCTTTGTTGTTTTAAGCATTATGTTAATACTTCAGCTGTTGAAGAATAGCAGCTATTTTTGAAAAACCGTGAAAATGTGGCGCAGAATTCACCCCCCCCCCGGGTGAATTCACAGCCAAATACAGATACCGGTAAGTCTGAGGGTCCTTGACATGAAAATGGTTGAGCAAATCTTTGCTTCTGGGGGGGTTCCTGGAACATCATATTTTCAGATGGGGGTCGGTGGTCAATTACATTTTGGGGTCCTTGAAATGAAATATTGAGCACCACTGATATAGAAACATAGGTATTTCAGAAAACTGTCAGGATTTCGAATACTTTTTTTTTTACTTTACTTCAACGTCAGGCCTAAATGGGGTGTCATTGCTCAAGTACTTAAACAACATGCTCGTACCGTCCTCCGTCTCCTGCCAGACGATGCCCTCCAGGCTGACACTAGTGCCTGGCTCACAGGGTCCCAGGCACTCGGGCTCCGTGGCCAGAGACACGTCGGCCGTGTTGACCGCCACGGAGCGCGTTCGCACCATCATCTGTTCACACGGCGAGGAGATGTCGCTGATGGCGACGGGGGGCGGGAGGTGAAGCGGGGGAGGGGCCGGGGTGGACACGGGGGAGTCCATCTGTGAAAGAGGAAAGGAGAGGAAGAGAGGAAAGATGGAGAGAAGAGACATTTACATTTTTTTTATTTTAGGTTCAGGTTGACGGAATACCCATTAGAACCACAGTCTGTTCAAGAGGCATCAGTGGCTTGCTCAGGGGCAGAATGACAATGTACACACACCCACCCACCCACCCCTAAGATTGCTTTCCTCCATCACGATGTTTGGAATTGTGAGGTCACATTTGAGTAGACAACATGGCCCTATCCTAGTTCACACCCTCTCTACTGTGTCTATACAGTGTTTAGGGAATAGAAGTCACCATCTGCCAGGCAGTGCAGTTCTAAATCAACCAAACACATACAGCTTTACACAGTTCATTGAACTAATCGATCTAATCAATTATTATGTTTATATATATATATGTATTTATATATATGAAAAAAATAAATGATATTTTTGTGTAATATCCGTTGTACAACTGAAGTATAAAATAGGGCTAAAGTAGATGATCAGAATTATTTAGCTTTAGTTGACCAAGAAAAATGATTTGTCTATGTCTGCATAGATTCAATATATAAACAGAGAAACATGGAAAGACCAAGGCACTGATCACATCATATCAGCACATTTAATGCAACGTGCAGTGAAGGAGCACTGCAATAAAGCTAAGCAGTCATGTTCAGATTCGGTCGGTGAATTTAGTAATGATATCTATGCCGGTAAGTGGTTGAAGATGGATGGAGTCATCTGCAGATTAACACATTTCAGCTCAAATGTGGATACCATATGTCACAAGATGACATCAATTATTTTCGTATGAACATGCAGGAACAGCATACACAATCTACCATAAAGACATGGCAAGCTATAGGAACGAGGTATAGTGGATTGATCAGGTGCACACGCGTGTAGCTGGCTGCATTATACATGCACGCAAACTGTGTATTACATAATGACCGTCTTAAACATTACTTTATCCAGTAAATTAGAACCTTATTATTGTTCACATTGGCAGGCCAAAGAAATGCCAAAAGGCAAGGCCAAAGAAATGCCAACGGACACCCTGGAGTTCTCAAACTCAGCAACACAGACAAGAGAAGAGGAGAGAGAGAATGTCTCTCAATTGAGGAACATGAAATGGGTTCTTGGCAGGAGAGAAATATGCCGTGGCCCCAATTCACTGTATTCACACACTACATTCCTATGCGCACACGCACACACACACACACACATAAACCTCCCCACAACTCTCTTGTTGGTTCAGAAAGAAGCCTGGGGCCACTCCACTCTAATGGGCTCTGGAAAGGAGAGGCTGGCGTGTGAGAGCACGCACGCACGCACGCACACACACACACAGACTAGTAATATTGACAATGATGTCACAGTATTTCAACTCTTCATCCTAAACTTACAATAAATCAAGATCACATTAACAGCTGGATTTAACATGCATCTCTAATCCCAGTCCCAGACTATGTCCCGATATGAATAAACACATCTACACCTGGTATTTTACATCTCTTATCAAATACTGTGCAAAGATAGTATACATTACGTTACATTTACACCTGAGTCCTGGTACCCACAGATCTAACAGACTAACAGATCCTATTGCAGGTAAACAACCTCTCGTTTGCGAGATGCACCATACAAGATCATGTCAAATTAAATCTATAATAATGACACATGATGATCCTTTATTTGACCAGAAAGTGATAAGAGGTACATTCAGTATCATCAGCAGGAACAGTCAGTGCTGGTATAGTAGCAAAACAAGTCAAGGTTCAAACGTTGTACTACATTCCTTGGCTTCCTTCACCATGTGTTGCATGCGATCCATTTGTCATCAGGCGTTGACACTGAGGGTTGCCCACCTAGTAGTCTTGCAGCCAGACAACTATTCCACAATCTCTGCGTGCTACATTATATAGTCTAGAACTACACCTCCCGAAATCCATGGAAGATGCCATTTCCGTTAACTTTTATCTTTACATTTTATTTTAAGGGGCCAAGCCAGAAGGGACATCTTGGTCCCTTATTGCATTTTTTTTTTCTTCTACCACCAAAAATAGCAGTGCTGGCTTAACCGTACAGTGTTTTCGCGAAACTTGGCAATATGGTAGAGGGCTATGCCAAATGGTGAGGACACGAAGCCCGACCATTGGCCAAAGGGTGGTGCTATAGCACTAAATTGAAAATGCAAACTTTGACAGGCAGCGCTCATGAACCGTTTGATCATCTCATGCGGAACAACCTTCGTGTTCTGACCTTTAGATCACCCACAATTGCCTCATGCCTCCTCTGCCTGTCTGTATGTAGCGGGTACGAACAGCTTCAATATCGCTGGGTGCCACTTTAGGTTAGTGGCACTGCTAAAAGGGCTCATTGCTTAGTCACGTCTTATCATTTGAAGCATTTGAAAATTGCGAGAGGCCACAGTCTGGCAACGCAGACTACCCACCTAACCCTGGCAGGTAAATAAAACCATCGGGCAGGTGGAGTTTGCTTTCAGGTTGCCTGACCGGTCAAGTGCTAGCTTGAGGGGACGCAACAGTCTATAAATGCAACATGAGGTATCTCTCTAAACACCTGAACATGGCCAGAGCGCCCTGTTCTCTGGTCTGTGGAATGTAAAATTGCACTGGTTAGTGTTAACCTATAATGTGCCGTTTTCACTGTTGCTAAACTTGAAAATATGAAATAACATGTGTGAACCTATTCAAAGCTATGTAGGCATTTGGCATACAAATTGAGGTATGACATTCTTTTATCGCACAGCCCCAGAAAGGGAAAAAAGTGTTAAATTGAACGGTAATTCAAATTATACCTATCATGTTATAATGGATGATGTACTTTTCGGGCAAGCGGGCATGACCTTAAAGCAGAGTCCTGCACGGGTCCAATTTTCGATACCCGTACCCGCCCCGCCCGTCAATTATCAGTTCCGCAACCCTCCCATTACCTGTGATTTATATAAAACTCGAAACCAGATCAGTCAAAAAATTTACCCATTACCCGTTCGTATCACAGGCACCAATAGCTATCATTGACTTCATTTCATCCAAAATACACTCCTTGGTCTAAAAACAGCCATAGCCACTTGCCCAAAATGTGCTGACCTCATCACATTTGTCATGACGTCTATGGCCGTTTTTAGCCCATGGAGTGTAATCTTCCATTCTTACCTCACGCTAGTCTCTCTAGAAGCTTTTATATTCCAAACAAGATGCATGCTGAAGTCAGAAATGAAGACATTGTCCCTTTAATCAAGACTACGGAGAGTACAGTGCAGAAGGAGAAGCCAACCAAAAATGTGTTTTTTTGTTTTACATCAATAAAAAAGCCCTAAAGATGTGTATACACGTCCAACTTCTCCTGCGGTAGAAAACACGTGTATACAATTGTTAAATGAGGAGCAAGAGGTGGATGCTTGTGGACAACAACTCAGTGATTTGCAAACTGCAAATTATAAAAAGTTATGTGAAATTCTAAACCCAAAACTGACATCTTGAAATATCTCACCCCCACAGCTTGGAGGCAAATTTATAAAATGGAACAAGGGCCAGTGGTTCGGGGACCACCAGTGGTCCTAGAAGGGATTCCAGCCTGGTCCCCAGCTAAATGATGAGAGTTGGTAACCAAGTAGACGCTTATAGATCTTGGACACAATTAGAGAATGTAGAAGACGTTTGCCTGTTTGCCTGCTCTCCTAATGGTATACCACATCAATACAGCATGGAATTGTTGGCACAATCTTAAGGACAAGAATATTTTAAGTTGTGGGTCTGAGAGTCGAAATCTCATCAAATGGGTGTTCTGTGGCTCAAATGCCAAATAAATAATGGACCTTGCAACGAAAAGGGTTGAAAACCACTGAGCTAGACTGTAAGACACAGAGCACACAGCAGCAGTTGTTTGAGAAGAGAAGTCTTACCTGGAGGCGCCGTTCATAAACAGCTTGACTGACACATAAATGCACTCATGTGCACTCTATCAGACTGACAACACCGAGAGAGAGGGAGAGCACTCAGGAGAGGGTGTGAAGTGCTAGTAACCTTGGTGACACCTGTACTGGAGCTGTCAGCCTGTGTGTGTGTGTGTGTGTGTGTGTGTGAGTGAAAGAAGCAACACAAAAGCAGAGTAAACTAGAATGCTATCTGGCCTTAAACAGAGAATACACAGTGGCAAAGAAAAATCTTAACTAGGTACAGACTCCGTGAGCACAGTCTCGCGATCGAGAAAGGCCGTCATAGGCAGACCTGTATCCCGAGAGAAAACAGACTATGCACCCACTGCACACAAAATTAAGTGGAAACCGAGCTACATTTCCTAAACATCTGTCCCAAGACATCAGAGACACATACTTCCCACAGATTACAACCCCACATGGTGATTTTGAAAACTTGACCAATGACAAAAAACTCCCATGAATTGAATTGTGTTTGTGTCATTCTCAACAGTAGAGATAACCTACGACAGCTTTAGGGCTACAACTATTCATAGGGATTACTCTATCCAATACTTTTTAAATGTAATAATCAAGGCTGTTATTTTAAACTCTGTGTGTGTGTGTGTGTGTTAGGCTGCGCAACAGTGACACTTGTGTGTGTAAAAATTGTGGATGGACAAGTCACAACTGCAACACATTATGGCTATTTTCACTATTTTACTTTGTTCAACCTAAAATGACTATTTAGCTGGGGTCACTGTTTCTCAGAACACAGAACTATCCAGGCAGAACAGTGACAGACACAACTGTGTAACACCTCATCTACACATGTGTAGTCTGTCTGTGTGCCTGTCATGTGTAGATGAGGTGTTACAAGCATGCAGCAGCAGTCTGAACGAGCAAATCAGCTTATTCCTTAAGAGATCCATCCACAATAAACAGTTCAATAACAACAACAGACTGCATTTAGCTACACAAAGACAGGATGTGTGTGTGTGTGTGTGTGTGTGTGTGTGTGTGTGTGTGTGTGTGTGTGTGTGTGTGTGTGTGTGTGTGGTTATTCACGGCTGGAAACGGGAATCTTCAGTTAATTTTGGAAAGGGAAAAATGGTGGAATTCGTGAGGAATGCGAGCTGGACAGTGTTGTAGCAGAGCAGCTGTGTGTATGGCTGTAGTCATCACATGAGCGCGCGCGCAGGCAGTGGGCACGCACACACTACTCAGGGAACACAGGACAATGGAGATTTGGGAGAATGTCAACATTGGACAGTGTGGCAATTTAAGGCTGAGTTCTTTCATCAGGTCACAGATTGTACCAGATCAGAGGCCAGTTGTAGAGCTGCAGCTGAATGTGGACCAGGTACGACCACAGAGTGGAGAGGTCTGTTCTCATGTGAGAACTACTGGATCACATGGGAGATGACACCTTAAAGACTGTGGCCCTCATTTATCATTCCAGTGTGACTTTGAACAGGCCAAAATTCACGTCAGGTCGGGAGCGGTGGTTGACTTTGTCTGCACCCTTTTTTCTGTCGTATAAAGAAGTGGAGGACTCAGGAGCATTGTCTGAACTGCTGACAGGCATCAAAAGTTATGTATTCACTCCTATTAGCTATAAAACTAATAAATAATACATGTGAAAGAAATGCATATTGTAAAGGCATACATCGACGATGTGTAATGTGAATATTGACATGAACACCTATTTTTATTTCCAAGTGACAAAGACATGCATAGCCTGCTTATTTGCAATGATAATTATAGGCCAAGTTAGGTGCTTAATCGTTCACCTTATTAAATAAGTGCTCTAACAGACATTCAGATAAATTGCAGGTCCAGATCATCAAACCTACAGTAGGCTGCTTATGCGAGAGCATTTTCGGGAGTCGGGACCGGCGGCGCCGCAGTTTAAATCTTGTCATGGACCGGTGAGGTCTCCAAAATTATATAGGCTACAGTAGGTCTGGTGTCACACACACACACACACACACACACACACACACACACACACACACACACACACGGTGATTCTGGTCTACGTTAAGGATAGAAACCACACACTCCAAACCTGTGCAGGATACAGGTGATATCTTCACACTGTGGAACAGGAACACCAGCCTTCATCCTCATCCATTATGTTTATGCATGCCATTCATTCATCAGTGATCACACCATAAACGTTGATTATGAGTTTCTGGCTGTCTTGTCACTGTTGCCAGCCATCTGCCATTATATACGTGGCATCACTCACAGCAGTCCGACTCAAACATTCAGTGCACTGCGCACTTCTTAAGAATGGGTTAACTGATGTCACCGTTATATGTGATTAATGTAGCCTATACTTGACAAAGGTTGTAGCCTCATAGAATAATCCTACTGGCGTTTCTTTCCAGTGCCAAAATGCACACTTGCGCATAGGTGAGTGCATACGTGCGGACATGAAAGGCAAGCGAGGCGGACAGAGGGCTCAGGGGGGACTTTTTTATTGGCTTTCCATCATGCAACTATGGTTTCCAATTTTGGTCGTATTGTAGTTGTTCATGTCACAAAAACGAGGGCGAGGATTGATTTCATAGGGCGTGCCAGATTGATTTCAGCCGTCACATTTATCAACACAACGACCAAAATTACGCAATGATCAGCTGTTTGCGATCACTTCATAAAGTTTACACTCCATTGATAAATGAGGGCCTCTGGGCCTGTGTGTGTGTGTGTGTGTGTGTGTGTGTGTGTGTTTGCAAATGAAGACATACAGCTTCATCACTAAGGAAAAAAATGTCATGCTTGCATGCGTGTGTGTGTGTGTGTGTGTGTGTGTGTGTGTTTGTGCAACTGTGCGTGTTCGATAGAGAGAGATGTAGGTTTGTAGAGCCCTCTTCCACTTGACTGCACCAGGAAAGCTGTGTGTTGACTGGTTGAGGAATGTGGCTCAATACAATAAGACCAGTCACACTACAGAACACACACAGGGTGAGGGGATGTGAGGCCTGTGCGTGCGTGCGTGCGTGCGTGCGCGCCACTTAATCCTGGTTCTTTCACTCCACAGCCCATCTGTGTGTGAACACAAATGTTCACCTCCATAAAACACCTGTTTGATGTCCATGTGTGGAAATCTCGTCCACCACAGGGACTAGTCAGACAGCTAGTACTCGTAGAATGCCTTCACGTGGTGTTGGATTTACATGAGATCCTTTCCCACCAGGAAGCACCACATGAACACATTGTTTTGGACGATCAAGTTGAGTAAACGAAATTTTACAGCTGAAAGAGACAACTGTCTCACTTAGCCAATCTATGGACCAAAGAAGTGATGGAACTCAAAAAGAAAGCCAGCAGAGAATACACAATGTTCTAATAATGTGAGGGTTGACTGAGACCATCTTGCTCAAGGGCCTTTTGATGGCAAACACGGGCAACATACTTGTTACAACTTACAATGCAACAGCAGAATTTCTTACCTGGTCACTAATGGCTTTCTTCAGGTTTCGCCCTTCTGCTGTGTCTCCATCCTCCGGTTCGGTACTATCAGCCATGTTTTGTCCAAGTCCAGTCTGCTCCACAGACATCCCACACAGAACCTCGGGCCCGGACGCCTCTGGGTTCGGAGGGCTGGGTTCGAACGGGGCCCCACCACCACGAACATTGGCCCCTAGAGGCAGACCAGGGGCCACCGGCTCCTTGTCAGAGTTTACCCCTGCTGGCAACACCGAATCCAGCTTGTCCTTTTTGTTTTTCCCCGCCACCCCTTCTTTGTCTTTCTTGGCGGCGGGGAGGGTACGAGAGGCTTTGTTGCCACTCTTCTCCACCCCCTTCCCGGTGGGAGGGTTGGAGTTCTGCATCGCCCCCGTGGGGCAGGTGGAGTCCACTGCCTGAATCCGGCCAGGGGGGTCCTTCTTGGAGCCGTCGGCTCCAAGGTTCTTGGCTCCGGCCTCCTTTGAGTTCTTACTGCGCTTAGATTTGGGTTTTCCGTCTTTGCCCTGAGCTGCCACGGCGCCCGTGGGGCTAACGAACTTTATGTTGTCGGGCAAGGTGGCCACAGCGTTGGGAGGAGCCGCGATACCGCCTCCGCCACCTCCTTCCTTGCTCCCAGACATCTCCAGCTTGTCCTTCTCAAGGTCTGCGTCCAAGTCGATGATCAGATTGCCCACGCCGATGTCCCACTCATCCCCGCTGTCGTACGTCTCCACCGCACCCGCGTCCACACCTTTCCCGCCTGTAGGACCGCTGCTGCTGAGGGACATCTTAGAGGGAGCGGCCCCAGGCAGCCAGCCTACTGGTCTGAGGACTGTCCCAGACCTCCCAGCCAGCCCACGGTCTGAGGACTGTCCCAGACCTCCCAGCCAGCCTACCGGTCTGAGGACTCACCCAGACCACGGTCTGAGGACTCACCCAGACCTCCCAGCCAGCCTACTGGTCTGAGGACTGTCCCAGACCTCCCAGCCAGCCCACGGTCTGAGGACTGTCCCAGACCTCCCAGCCAGCGAGGCTCCCGTCAGCCTCAGGGCTGACTCCCACTGCCCTGCCTGGTTCCCCACATCTCCATCTGCAGGGACAGAGAGGTTAGGTACAAGTTAGGCCTGTCAACACGTTGTGGCTTCTAGACCTGCTATTTCTGGAGATATTAAATTATTAAATGATTCAATGTATAGTTTATACATTGAATCATTTTATAATTGGTTTATGGTCTATACTAGTATAAACCATAGAACATAATTTTGTTACCAGGCATTATGTCAATTCTTTGTATATTATTTGTATGCAAGATATTTGTCACATCTGCCCAGTGCAATGTTTATTTTCAATTCCTAAAAGGCAGACAGAAATTAAAATGGTTATTTATGTGTTCAACGATGAAAACAAAGAAATAGTTAATGGCAATCATTTGTATGACAACAATTTCATGAACTTCTACAGCACCATAACCCACCCAGTGGCAAAGCTCTGAGATCTGCTGACCGTGCCAACAACCCTACTGAACAACCCTGACACTCAAAATAAGAGGTGACTCCAGAGCTGTGGAATAGTCTATCCGTCCATCCCTTCCCCCCAATTAGATCTGCTCAGTCCATCGAGATGTTAATCCGAGACTCGGTAATGTTACAGCCCATTTTCCCAATAGAGGGTATGCGCGTGACATCATCATCACCCGGAAGTTATGCGGGAATGCCTACTGAGTGGCAAAAGATACTTTCTGGCCTCGACAGCCCCTACATCCAAACGGAACAGAAGTCCTGAGAAAAACCCGATGGTATTAAACAACGTTAAACTCACTTTGAGTTTGACTATCGATTTGCCACTCACTTTATGCATGTGCATACCCTAGTCTATAACATAAACCCCATCGTAACTTCCCAGCAATGCAAACAGGAGACTAGTTTATCAAATTAAGACAGATTGTGTCTGCTTATTGATGTTTCCCATTTCAATAGATTCAAGCTATGCCGTGCAGACCATACATGTACTTGTGCCATGTATGTTATTTAGAAAAATAATTACATTAAAATGATTGAGGTTACAGGTATGATGTGTGCGATATGAACTGTGAGATTACCATAATGACAGTAATCCTTAATCATATTTCATCATATTTAAGGGCTTTTGGAGAGAAATGAGAGACTCCAGTCACTTTAGACTCTCGTTCTCTCCGTCTGTCTGGATGACAGATGTTTTTCTTTGCTAAAAGCTGTCATTTGAATATAACTCAGTCAGTAAAGGACACATGCAAAAAGGCTCTTTGAAACGTCAATAAGCCCCTGAAATCAGAGAGCATGAGAGAAGTATACTGTATATTATCATGACATTTTGTTTTTCAGACACTGCATTAACAAAAACAGTCCGTTTCTTTTTGAGTGGGGGAACCACTCCAAGGAACAGCAATGTCCGTCCTAACCTATGTGACTATGTTTAGAGTACCACCAGTAGGGGCAAAAGTGGCGCTGTTGTGCCAGAAACAGAGTGTTGCACTGTTGCCTGCTAATTACAGAGAGAGAGAGAGAGAGAGAGAGAGAGGCAGGGGGAGAGGGGAGTTGCACCACTCAGTTCACACGGGTGTGAATTTTTACAGACATAAGGCAAATTTTAATTTCAAGGACTGTGATTATATGTAAAAGTAGTCGCCTGAATCACGTTGTTTTAGTCACTGGGTGTAGCAGTGAGGTTACACAAGTATTCTTTTGTGTGTTCAACTATAATCGCCAGTCCATACAAGCTGTGACTTTGTCGTCAATCGCTGTATACATACTATGAATGAAATGGTACTGAATTCTGTGAAAACAAGAAATATTGAGCAACTACAATCCATTTCACGATTTAAATATATATATGAATATGAATAGACTGTTCACAATCAAGCTATCAAAAACACACACACACACACACAGACCATGTGTTTTCCTCCCTCCAACCCGGTCAGCAGCTGTATGTACGGCCTGGGGATTACAGAGCAGGACCTTCCCACTCAGCAAGTTGTCACGCCGGAGAAAAAAAAAGAAATGGGGGCTTGTTTTGTCTGCAGGGCTAGGGAGTGTCACGATTACAAATTTAAGTTGACGATTAATTGTGATTAACAATTTCATTGTTTCGGGCATTGAACATTGGAACATCACAGTTTGTATTTCTGTTTGCGGCTTCGTAATCACAACTGTGATATCTGCCCTGTAATCACAGGGCAGATATGACAAATCATATATTACATTTTTTCCACACCCACAATTGTTCACCTTTTGTGTTCATAATCGGGTGGCCAATTCATAGACTGTGACGTGCGCAGAGTATGCAGAAGTCCTTACAGCACACAGCCTGTGCTGTGCCTGTGCTCTGATGTCACTCACTTTATTACCCGTTGTCGCAACTCTCTCATCTAAACTGTGCTGACTCAGTTGGTCTCAGACCAGAGATTATTCACTTCTTGGACAGTGGAACTCTGCCGTGACATTAGCACTGAGGCTGGGCAGACCTGATTGAATGGTAACATCTAGCCGCAATTTGCAACTCTAGATGTGATGAATCTAGAGTTGCAATACCCTCCATTGACTCCCCACTCATCCAATTTGCATTTGCGATCTGCTTGTATTAAACAACGTTAAACTTGAATTATCCTCTTTCAATCTGCCGAGCTTTTGTTTCATAAAAATCCACCGTAGACATGTTATGAGCTACTTTCTATCAAGAGTCTGGCACACTGCCAGACTCTGACTACCGGCCAAGGTGCCTGGACCACTGAGCCACGGCCCAGGCCATCCACACAGAATTTCTTGACAGAAAGTAGCTCATAACATGTCTACAGTGGACTTTTATGAAACAAAAGCTTGGCAGATTGAAAGAGGATAATTCAAGCATCCATTATAAAAAAAATCTAGAGTTGCAAATTGCGGCTAGGTAACATCTGAGTCACTGTACCCGCGGTCCGCGGACCACCGCTCAAGAGTACCGCGGACCACTATAGGAACCCCTGCAGGGACCCCCGCACGCCGAAGCTTGTTGATCTGCACATTTTGCAGATCATGGGAGTGCCCCCATGATCTGCACATTTTGGCTAAAAATGGTCACTGCACATGACAAAATGAGACTTCAATTGAGCTGTGCATAAATGCACCATACACTTTATTTAGCTCACTGAGTGTATTTAATTTACTTATTTAATTTTACTTTATTTTGGTGCCATTTAATTTACTTTAAGTTTGCATATAAGCCAACGTTGCACTGTTTGCATAGTTCTTTGCAATAGGGCTTGCAAACCTCGCACCTTTGGTATGCAAATTCAGGGGCTGCGCCATTTTGATTGTGATGAGTCACTACTATACCTGGCCAACGGATAGGCATTCAGTGGTGGAAAAAGTACTCAATTGTTTTACTTAAGTAAAAGTACCAATACTGCAATTTAGAACTACTCCGTTACAAGTAAAAGTACGGAATTGAAAATGTACTTGAGTAAAAGTACTCATATTGCAGGGCCAGCAGACCACCATGGCCCATCACCATTATTTTTTTAACCGATATTGATATCATCCTGCTTCTCAAGACCGATAACTGGAATAGGATATTTGTAAATATTAATCTGTGTATGAGGGGGGGGGGAATTGCACCACTCAGTTCACGGGTGTGATTTGATAAATAATCAGCAAATGCCTATAATAAACTAGGAAAATGAAGGCAAATGATTAAAAAAAAACTGTCGGGTAAATTCAGAAGATTACATCATTATGCAAGCTTAACCAGGAAAGGACAACCATTACCGGTATGCCATATCACAATATCAAAATACATTTCAGACAATATCTAGACTCTCTCATATCACAATATTGATATAATGTCAATATATTGCCCAGCCTTAAATGGGGTCGTTCAGAGACGTGCAATAAAAAGTGGTGTTGAAGTAAAAAATATTAGGTCAGTCAGACTGCTGACTGGATTTTCTATACCGGACGCATTCTGCTGACACAGACCAATCAATACCAGTATACCGAGACAGGACGCTGAATGATAGCCTCACACACACAAATATATAGACACACCTGCAGTGAAACACAAAGAACTTGCATACGTATACACCCTGCTCTCAAACACACACAGCACTTACAGTGCTGTAGCCTGTAATGCAAGCTACCGTACTGCCCATAGTAGAGGTCAGTGTGTTATTGATCGTGTCTGTAGTGTACTTCCTATCAGACGGCCACACACACAACCTCTCAATAGAAGATGGACTGAGACAGCAGTATACAATCTCACACACACACAATCTGGAGACATAAAGGTGTCGTGATTTTTTTCCACCCTAAAACAAGATCATCAGGTATTATATAAGGAGGACGATTTGTATAAAAAAAAGAAAAAAAATACATTTTAGTAATTCCACCAGACTTCCCTCTCCAGAGCAACATTAGTGACTTCCTCCTGGGGGATCCCGAGACATTCCAAGGCCAGTGAGTCGATGTAATCCCTCCATCTGCGCCTTGGTCTGCCCCGGGGTTTCCTCCCAGTGGGACGTGCATCGAGCACCTCCCTAGGGAGACGCCCGAGAGGCATCCTAACCAGATGCCCGAACCAACTAAGCTGGCTCCTTTCCAGGCGAAGGAGCAGCGGCTCTACTCAGAGTCTCTCCCGTGTGACTGAACTTCTCACCCTATCTCTAAGGGAGATACCAGCCACCCATCGGAGAAAACTCATTTATTTCGGCCGTTCCTACTTTATTTACAAGGTTTGCACGTTGTGGGCCTTCGTTGGTTTGGACCTACTCAACCTACTCATTGACAGCAACGCTATAATATACAGCACACTAGATGTTAGTGATAACAGTGATTCTCAAACGTTTTCATGTCAAGGACACCTGGGGGTCCCCAGGACCCCACTATGAGAACCACTTAGAAGGCCTCAGTCTCTCTTAAACTCCTTGCTACTAACGTTTGGAACATGTCACATATGCCCATGTTCTTACAGTTCCACTCTTGGCTTTGAATGCAAATGCAGCTACTTTATCTGACAATTTCAATCCAGTTGCCATGCTAGACAGAGTTCATTGAGCTCTTGAACAGGTTGAAAAAATGTCACACAGGTAAGCAGGTTTTACGACCCATTCCTAAATGTTCTGCCAAGCACTAAAGCAGGGCCTTTCTTTTCAGCAGCAGTTCACGTAACTCACATACTATAACCGAAAACACTCGCCAGTCAGTGATCCCTCCATAGCACCGACTTATATATATATATATATATATAGTGATGGGAGATTAATTGGCAAACACATCGGTATCGGCCGATTTGAGTTGTTTTTAGATTAATTGGCATCGGTTCGATTAATCAATTCTGACTGATTAATTAATCGGTCCGAATAATCGGTCTGTCTTTACAGATAAACAAGCCCAAAGTAACAGCTTGAACAGATCTACAAGCTCACAATATTAAATATAAAAAAGGTATTTAAGTTAAATCTGACTTGCCTAAGCCTGCAGTGCAGATACCCCGTTACATGTAATTTTCAGAATGGACAAATTTATTATGATTTTTTCAATACAGAATGAGATCATATCGACATCGGTAAAATTCGGTTAGCGGCCATAACAGCAATTATATATCCCTTATATAATTGTATTCATTGCATCTTGCACTCGGTGGCGCACTACGAGCTTGTAGGTCTGCCATTTTTGACTGACAACATAGAAACATAATTGATCTCAGGTCAAAATGGGTTAAAACCCAGAAACACCACAATTATGCCATAAGCCCAGTCTCTAATCATCTATTTTGATATATAATATCAAAATATTGCAATGAATCTGGAAACACCTCTTTGTTCATTTATATTCTTCGCTCTGAACCCCTCTCACAGTCACTCCCTATCTCCCTCCATCTCCTGTCTTGTAACATTTAATAAACTGCTGTTTCTATCCGCTCTCTCTTGTCAGAGTTCATACAGCGGTCAATTAGAGTCAGGCTCTCTCCTCCTCTACATCCTTCAGCCTCATTCTCTCCCTTTCTGTTGCCCGTGTTCTGGTTCGCTCTCTGCAGCACTTCCATTAACCCATGTTGGCCTGGTGTCGAAATTTAAAAAAGGTCTTTTTAAAATGTTTTTATGTCAGTGGTTCTCAATATTTCATGTCAAGGACCCCAAAAATTATATGCAATATGCCGCCGACCCGAATCTGAAGATATGTTGTTCCAGGGGACCTCTCCAGAAGCAAAGATTTCAGTTAAAAACTGAAACTCTGAAAGAACATATACAAAGACTTGAGGCACATTTTCACGATTTTTCAAAAATAGCAGATCTACAAGCTCGTAGCGCGCTACGAGCTTGTAGATCTGCTATTTTTAAATAGCTAAATTATAACATGTTTAAAACACCAAAAGGGGTTCCCGCCCAAAATGGATTAACACCACCTAGAAACTCTTGAGACAATATGGCTAATCACAAACCATTTAGCTACAAAGGCATATTACAAACACAACAGAACATTCCTTCTGAATCCAATTATCTGTCTACACACACAACCACAGAGATACACAACCAAACACTCATAAATTATACTTCTATATGGTCATAAATAGCAGGCTCTACTTTGAAACCGGTTCAGTAGGCGATTTATTCTGAATCGATAAGCTCAGAGTTAAAATAATCTTTCACACCAAATCTGAAGTCTGGTCCATTTACTTAGAAATTCAGTTTCAAACAAATCGTTTTAAACCATACCTGTAGATACACCACAATCTCCACACAAACAATTTTTAATTTATCTTATCAAATTTCATCACATCATGACACGACACATCTGCATCTGTGATTTCATTAAGAGTTAACAGATGCTTGCTTTGAATAAAATATTTCCAATTACATGCACCTAAAGACTCTGCCCAGAGAGTTTTAGGACAGACAGTGTTACTGTTAAACACATAGGCCATGCAAAATAATACTTTGGTCTCCGATTGGCTGTCATTTTTGGGCTGAGTAGGTAGGGAATTTATTTTATTTTATCTTTCCGTTGGAAGGATGGGTAGCAAGGATTTTATTTTTATTTTTCCTACGGATAGGCTTCTTTTTTTTAAACTTAAATATTTGCCTGAGTATAGCTAGCTAGTGCTACAGGTTAAAAGACAAAAAACATAGCCAACATAGCTCACACACACTACACACTGTGTAAGCTCACAATGCGGACGCGTTGGGAGCTTGTAGAGTGGCTGTGTTGTGCATCTCCTCGCGATGACGCAACCCAAAACATTTTGCGCATGTGATATTTTAGATGAAAGAAAACTTATTTTGACTTCGCCCGACAGGTGGTCTCAACCAAAGAGAATTTGTGATGAAAAATTCAATGTGGTGCCCAGATAAATGGAGAGTTGGTAAACAAATGGACCGTCACCCTAACACCGGGGCTCCACCGGGCGCGTCAGTGTCACGTCTCCGTCAGGGAATGTTCCCTTTTTAATCAATGAAGGGTGGCTCCACTGCCCGCGTTGCGTCACTGCATTAAAATTGTCCAGGTTCGTTTTTTGACGCACACGACGGCACGTTTGCACGTTTGTTTTATTTTAGGCTCTCAAGAGTTAAATTATTCTTGACAATCTGTATCCGAGAGGCATCCTAAGTTACCAGATGCCCGAACC
This sequence comes from Protomyctophum bolini, assembly GCF_963924005.1. Classification (NCBI taxonomy): domain Eukaryota; kingdom Metazoa; phylum Chordata; class Actinopteri; order Myctophiformes; family Myctophidae; genus Protomyctophum; species Protomyctophum bolini. The sequence goes on from NC_137865.1 coordinate 38,548,031, forward strand.
ACCTAAGCTGGCTCCTTTCCAGGCGAAGAAGGAGCGACTCTACTCCGAGTCTCTCTCATGTGATTGAACTTCTCACCCTATCTCTAAGGAAGATGCCAGCCACCCGGCGAAGAAAACTCATTTTGGCCACTTCGCAACCTTATTCTTTCAGTCATGACCCACACTTCATGACCATAGGTAGATAGTCTGAGGTCTGAGAGGTTAAATTAAATCTCATCAAATGGTGGTCCATGGCTCAAATGCTGAATAAATAATGGACCAAAGGGTTGAAAACCACTGTCCTAAATGAATAATTGCACACGTTCTTGTTCCATGTAAACATGGAATAGCAGCTCCTTTTAGGTTGCCATGTTGTGGTGTTTGTTGTGTATTTATCGTTTCTCCTCTGCTTTTAATTCTACAACCACAGTAGTGCCCAAGGCTAATTTCCACAAGAACATTTCTCAATAGTTCCCATTCTATAATCATCAGACAACACATTTCACAAAAGTTCACACACCCACAGTAAGCTTGTAGAACTGCTATTTCCACATATTTTAACGTAAAAAATAATAATGAATATGCCAGTAATTTTGAATCTCAATCTCATATCATAGATTCTCTGGAAAAGAGAAATGTATTCTTTATTAATATGTTCCAATGCACAATTAACACATTTAAGTCACAACAATGAAATCGTTAATCGCAATTATTTGTGACAATCAGAAATTTGTAATCGTGACAGCCCTAATGACATGAACATGTATGAACTGTTCAGCATGAACTGTATGTGCACGTCTCAGAGGGACATGTGGACATGTAATGTGCGTTTCTCAAACATAGCGTGCAGAGGACAATAAGCTAATTGGTAATTCTACTGTGTGGGGGTTTTAATACTCTCATAATCCTAAACCCTACCCCTTGTGGAGCAGATTGGACATCAACTGAACTGGCAGTGCTTAAATTCAAACTATTCACTAGCCAATCAGTCACAGGACTTACTTTACCAACTTAGAACCCGAGTGCAAGGCAGCTCCCTGGGCTGTTGCAGGGTTGCCAGCTTAATTTGGCCCTGGGGTAAGTGGGGTTACTCCGGGTGTGTGTGGAATACAGTAACACTAACAGCACACACAAACATGACATGACATATATAAAACAAGTCAGGAATACTCTGGCTGACTATATACAAATTGCTGTCTGTGCAGACAAACACCTGCCGAGACATTGACAGAAATGTAAGTAAAATGTTTGAGATTAAGAATTGAGGCAGTAGAAACCATCAGCCACAGTGCCTGATGGATACCAAAACTATACAAGCCTGATAGGCTTGTCACCAAATCACACACATGCAAGAGGAGGACCTGGATATCACACAGTGGAAGTCTACCTTCCAGCCTACACAATGTTCTCAAAACACCACTACAATCTGCTGTCACTCCTGAAAGGCACAATTTTGAAACATTGTGATTTTGTCTTGTGATTAAAAATCTAGGAGCATTTCAGAAAACTTAGAATACTTTATACTTATAAAGGTCATTGTGTACATTCCCTATATTGTTTGTGACATTTGCCTCTGGAAATCGTGTCGTGTGTGACCCCCCTCCCCCCCCCCCTCCCCGCCAACTGACTTCATGGGAATTCAGAGAGCTCACAGGGCATGTTTGCCCTTTTGGACCTGTAAATGTGATGCTGACCAAAGGCAAACAGCTGCACAGTCAGACTGGCTAATTTAAGTTTCCTGGTTCCCTCTGACAACAGCTGGGTTGTCCCGGCAGGTTTATTGGGTCTGGGCCAACAGGCAGGATGTCAGGGACCGACTTAGAAGACTGCTAACAGCTCCTGGGCCAGCAGACAGATAGACACACCGTGATGTAACAGATCCGAGGTTGGCTGAGTGATTACGTAGCACTACACAACAACAATAGCTACTCACTTAGCTCTACCCGACCCAACTGGCTCCAGGTCTGTGGCCCTTCTGTTGAGTGTGCATTGTGCAGTCAGTCGGGTCACGGATTCCACATACATCCACTGCAATGTTGCTGATCTGGGAAACTAAGATTCTGCAGTAGCAGCTGGACTTGCTATGCGTATACATTATTTTAGTAAATGCAAGTCTACCGGTCATACCATCTCTTCTGTTTGGCAACCTGTGGCCCATGATGTGACCCAACATACACATGATGCATATAATTACAGGCAGAGACAGATGCCACTTTTTTTTTGTTTCAATGCAAGTGCCGATGTTGGAGGAGTCCTAGATTAACCAATGTTTTGACGTTGAAGTTTATTTGGCAACATTTAACTTACAGGTAAACATTGTTTTCATGTATTCATGATGTATTCTATTTCATGCCATTCAATTTGTTTCTATTTTTTAACGAAATAAATAAAATATATATATATTTATATATACAACATACACCAAATATTCGACCACCTAAACTATTCTTCCGAATAGCCAAATATTTGGTTGATTTTAGAGCAGAATACGAATAGTCAAAGAATGACGTTATGTTGTGATGACGTAATAAAAAATGTAATCATGTCTTTTGCCATTATCATGTAGCTCTACAACAAAGGTACGGCCATGACAGCGTCAGCAAGGGTACAAAAGAAAATATATATATTCAGCTATTCGGCCAACTGTTTTCTAATACTATATTCTGTTTCGGCCAATCATTTCCCATTTGGTGCATCCCTAATACAGTACTAGATATATACAATATCATCCCTAATAAATACAGTATCAGTGTGTGTGTGTGTGTGTGTGTGCGCACACACACACACACACACACACACACACACTCACACACACACAGGTCCCCTCATACATTTAGGACAATATCAGTCACTAAAGAGTCTCAAATGTGAAACATGTTTGATGTTGGCCATCATGGTTAATCCCTCCTACCACTTCCAGAAGGAAATGGTATGGCGGGCGGCTGTGTGCCAGCACTGAACACAGATTCATCATTCGAACACCAAGAGCACTGGATGGACTAATCGTGCCGTCAGCCATGACGCTGTTCAACGATGCTGATGATTGCTCCATCACCAGGCGTCCCACCTGGTCCATGATCATGGTCGAATGACCAATATGATTCTTGTTCTTGTGACTATATACCTGCTGTGTTCTCGTCTGTGTTCTTTTTGTCTTTTTTGTGATTGTTATAACTGCCATCATGGTGGCCAAATTTCACTCATGGGATCAATATACATCCATTGATCTATCAAATTGGCTTACATAGGAGGGCGTGTCTGATCAAATTAATATTATATGAAATATCTAAATATCGATTCAAGCAGATAAAAAACTGTCTGGCATGTGGTGCCCAGTCTGCCCACAAAAGGTAGAGTAGATGGCTTTAAAATAAATTAAAAAAATATATATACAGTATAATAGCGTCACAAGTCAAAACGCATCATAATGCGATGTGTTGTGAGCTTGTAGATCAGTTATTTTAGCAAACTTTCAACAAATGTTGACACAAAACAGGGACACCAAATCTAGACATCAAAAATGGCACATATATCGCTCAGGGTCTACTTATGACATAAAAGTCGTTTTAACCAACTCTGTTATGCAAAGAGAAAAATCAAACATTAGAATAATCAGTTCTTAAATCAGCAACATTACAATTAATGTAGTGAATTGATAACAAACGTCAGACTATAGTCAAATGAACCCAGTTTAACCATGTTATTGCAGGATTTTCTGGGACTTACTGGAATATTACTCAGAAAGAAACTAACTAGTGAGGTAATTGGTTAGGCAGCAGGTAGAGAAGATGTAGTCTTACTACTATTACTCCAGATGTGCTCAATTTTCTGGTGGTGTATACAATTTCTCATTGTTTTCTTGCATGTCTAGTTTTCTACACTGCACTAAGATGTTTCTGTGAATGTATACTTGCATGTTTGTAAAATGTACACTGTACTTACATGCTTGTGTAAATACATTATACTTACATATTTGTGTAAATTTTCTGTATTTGCATGTTTGTGCATGGGAACTCACTGTACTACTTAACATTTCTGTATGCACAATTGCACATTGTATTACATGTTTATGTATGTACTTTGTACTTGCATTTACATGTGCAGTGTGCACTGTACCTACATGTTTGTGTATGTAGTAAATTGTATTTACAAGTTTGTAAGACCAACAGTTACAGCAACAACAAAAAACTAGCATGAGCCATTACAATGGCACCAAAGCAGTGAATGTCTATCAGATGGTGGGGGGGGAATGATAAGAACATGTGGCTTTCAGACAACTGTACTATACCAATGCAGGCACACTCGAGTCATAATGCTATACAGAGACTAGTTACAAAAGAACCATATGTCAACATTATTATACAAAAGTTGTGAAAATAGCATTTAAAGCTCACAATGCGAGATTGTGGATCAGCTACTTTATCTATTTTGAAACGTTTTCAAAATAATTATAAAAAAGCACTAAAATTGAAATTAATTCATAACATTGTCTCTGGTGTTCTTACAAAGTGAGGGTGCACACGCTACACTAATCTTGATTAGACCTATACTAACAGTCAGAGCTTACTTCAATTGACTTGACATTTCACTGGTTTAGGCTGGCCCAATTAAGCGGTTTCCACAGTATTACACACAATGTGACAACCTCTCCTGAGCTGAACCTAGTCATTATATACTACAATTATAGCTCAATGTATGTATGCCTAATTTTGCCTATGTTTATGATTCCAACTTTCCATGCACTATACATTCACTATAGGCTTCTTGGTATTCTGGAACCCATGACTTCTGTACTCACTCCTTATACAATACAAAAACACAGACCTACAGCTAGACTATATCATTGTAAGCTCTGTGCAAGTCGCAATGTGGTGGTGTTGTACAGTGTTATGTTACACCACCTTATGTGAGAGTGACTCTTGTACACAGTTGAGTCTGTTGTGATCATGCTTCTGTCCCAAAACCAGCACCTTGTATAAACCAATATTTCACTTATTGTGCCTGTATGAGTAAGTAACAAATAAACCCCTTGAACCTTCTTAAACTTGACCATAATGTGCTTCTGGTTTCCGATTTATAATAGGCCTGTGGACGTTAGCTCAGGTTGTGTAAACTGGATGCTAACCTGCTATTAACTAGTCAACTGACATTACGGGCACTCGGGCAGCCACCGGTCCTTCTGCCTGAAGAACCACACTTACTACCGTTAGCTACAGCGCTAAAGTAGCTCCAGGTCACACAGTTCAGTCTGTGAACTGAAGGTGGGATCATTTAGCCAAACACTCAGCTCAAATCATAAACGACCCCTGCTAAAGGTTTAATGAATCACGATAACTTTACACTGGCTAGAAGAGAAAACAACATACTTTTATGGGTTCGGCTAGCTATACTGTAAATTCTCAAATAAGCCGTCACAAACGAGTTAACGTCACCGCAGAGAAAACTGCTTATTTGGCTAGACGAATTAGCCGAGAGGCTAAATAAGACAACTAGCGTTAGCCGTGATTGACTTGGCTAGCGCTGGATTTTAGTGTCCTCAAGATCATCCCGGTGTACTCTAGTCACATTTGTCAACTTTCTAGCCGCGTATCATTACGCACAGCACATAAGAATCGTTTGCATCAAGCATGTGGCTGCATATCTACCGATAATAAAGTGTGTAAATAAAAACAATATGCAGGTTGTTTGGATAAAAACACAGGCCATGAGGCCCTGTCAGTGGGTTTAGCTTAGCTTGTAGAGGAAATGCATCTAGGTGTAAAAAAGTTGTCTCCTAAAGCCTATTGGCACGCCATACAACCAGGATGGGAAACTTATTATGAAGTTTGGCTTTACAAAAAAATATAATAAAGAATAAAACCAAAAGAACAAGAATTGTTTCTGAACACTAGTTTTAACGACAAGATATCGCCCTGAACCAAGTAAATGTCAAATAATTTCAATTGGAGAAAATGTTGGATCTATTGATCGCCTTATTGATGATTTTTAAAGGGCATTTTAGGGCGCGAGAAGGTGATTTTTGCACCCTGTGTATTAATTTTCTCAATTGCCCACTCCGCTCTCCCAGACAAAGACAACAGCTAGCTCACTGGGTGCTGCTAGGCTAACGGGGCTAAGCTAACACGGGCTAACCCGCGTTTCAAACAAACAAAAAATTCCTCCGCCGTGGGTCAACTTCACGGCCGTTTTACTTTACTTACCCCGGTGAACAAACCCCAATCCGGCGACACTTATTTACGTGCACTCCATGAGGATCCAGTAGATTCCCGTTGGAAAAGCGGTTAAAAACGTGGTTTGATTGTTACGGACAGATCAATCAACGTGCTCCCATTTAGAAAATCCCAGAGAAGATCCCAGTTCAGTGCACTGCTGCTGCAGCCATCACACACACACACACCGACACTCCGTTCAACAAAAAAAAGAAACCCGACTAATACCGGTTCAAAATATCCCCTTTCGTGCCCGGTTGGAAACAAACCGCGTCCACGGTGATCCACGATTAACGGAATGCCACGTTTGTTTCCACATGGGCGATTATATATTTCCTAGATTAGACAGAAAATAGCCTGATAGACTGTTATATTCTGTCTAAATGGCTGTTTGTAGCTCTGCCGCGGGGATTTTTTTGTCTTGGATTACTCTCCCAGGCAGCACTTCCTCCAATTTTATTTTTATTTTAGTTTATTATTTTAATCACAGTTTTACTTTTATGTTCAATTTAATAGCTGAACTTTTTTATATAGGTTTATTATTATTTGAACATCAGTGTAGAAACTGTAGTTGAGTGAAGTGTATTTAATATTATAACATTGTTATTATTATTAGTGGTAGTATTTACTATGTACTATGTACATAAGGCGTTATTCACACGTTTCTGTGACCTCTGGAACTATAAAATGTGCTTGTAAGGCATATTCCAAAGGCCATGTTAAATATTATTACGTGACAAGGCTAAAATAACCCTATGCATATCTCTCAGTACAATGTCACCAACAACCAGTAGAAACATGGAAACTGGATTTCCTGGGCTGGAATCTGACAGGAAGGTATCCTGCTGAAAACCCGCAACTGGATGTTAGACGGATCGGGATTCTCTCCCCATGCTTCCACCATTTTAAAGCGCCTTTTAGAGAGGAGAGGGGAGGGAGACGGTCTTGGAGGGAACAGAAAAAGATTAGCATGCATACACTAGAATATTGTAGGCCTACACACACAACACACACACACACAGTGTGTGTGTGTGTGTGTGTGTGTGTGTGTGTGTGTGTGTGTGTGTGTGTGTGTGTGAATTTGTTATTGTTTTTTTCTATTTATGTGCAGCCTTTAGTTGTAGTTTAATTAATTGAACTCTTATGATATACAGTTTTGTCAGTTTTGATTTGATTCGTGTGGAGACTGGGATGGAAATCAAATAAGGAGATGCTGCTATCTGATCTAAATGCACTATATATATTATATATATATGAAAGGTCAAATTTTAATTAGGCTACCCATTGTAGACAATGTCAGGCATGCTCGCTACTCTCAGCTTCCTCCTAATCTAATAAAACAATAGGGGGAAAATCTTGTCTTGGTATAGTGACTCAGCCTGTCAGCCATCTCCTGTGAGAACCTGGGTTCGAATCTGATCGCCGCATCCCATGTTTCTCCTCTCTGCGCTTGGGTTCCTCATGTCTTTCCACTATCAAAAAAATAAATAAAGCATAAAATTCCCGAAATGCTGTCACACCAGTCCACCCTGCCCACACACAATGCTGTCATCTTATTTGCAACACGTCTGCATGCACACACACAGACACATAGGCTACATACACATAAATATAGTATGCAGATATACAGTGAGATACCCAATGAAACACACACACACACACACACACAAGTGTGTGCGTATACAGACACGGGCACGTGCACGCACGCGCGCGCGCACACACACACACACACACACACTGAACTCTCTTCCCATGTTAACCAGCCAGGCTGTCTTGGGGGGACATTCCAGGCTGGTTACCCCGGCAACAAGGATATGATAATGTTGGTTTAGACATGCTGGAGGGAGTCAATTCTCTGTCTTTCTGTGTCTCTTTCTCTCTCCCCCTTTCTCTCTCTCTCTGTCTTTTGATTTAGTTGTTCAGCCTCCAGTCACTTCACTGGAACCTGTCTCTCTCCATCTCTTTCCCTCACTGTTTCTCTCACCCTTGTCTGTCTGTCTGTCTGTCTGTCTCTCTGTCTGTCTGTCTGTCTGTCTGTCTGTCTGTCTGTCTGTCTGTCTGTCTGTCTGTCTGTCTGTCTGTCTGTCTGTCTGTCTGTCTGTCTGTCTCTCTCTCTCTCTCTCTCTCTCTCTCTCTCTCTCTCTCTCTCTCTCTCTCTCTCTCTCTCTCTCTCTCTCTCTCTCTCTCTCTCTCTCTCCCCCCCCCCCCCCCCACTGGAGCCAGACGGTCAGAAGTTCATCTCCTCACTCTTGTTCACTCAGAATCATAATTATTTGTATTACCAATTTAATCACACAAGGAATTTGTCTCTGTGAGGTTGGTGCTCCATACATTAGATAATAACATATTCATTAATATTATTATCATCATTACGATCTCTGCCGGGTGAAAATCTAGCATTCACCTGTGTGTGTGTGTGTGTGTGTGTGTGTGTGTGTGTGTGTGTGTGTGTGTGTGTGTGTGTGTGTGTGTGTGTGTGTCCACAAAATCTCACAAACTTCCAGCATCATTGTGTACAAATTACAATGCCAGCAGACCAAGGACCCCACATTTAGAAATGACAACTAACTGCTACATTTATTAATTAATATTTGCAGAGCAATCCCTCAAGGCTTTGGACCGGAATTATAGCTAATATTGACATACTAACTATAGCCAAATAGCCTACAATACTACTGTCCCTGCAGCTTAGAGATGTGCAGATACTAGATGGTAAATGGTGCACACCATTTACACACACATTCATACACCGATGGCGGAGGAACCATGCTCTAGTACCAACCTGCACTCTACCCCATGAGCCACTGTCGCACACATGCAAAAAACACAGGCACAGTGAGATGAACACCACAATTTGGTGTTATTTGGTGTTATTTGGTGTTACTATAATTTAATTATAGTAGGCCACCGTACGAAACATTCATCAGGTGAAAACATACCCCGCCAGCACCTACAAATCTTAATGTGTTAATTAGTGTTAATTAGTGTGTGTGTGTGTGTGTGTGTGTGTGTGTGTGTGTGTGTGTGTGTGTGTGTGTGTGTGTGTGTGTGTGTGTGTGTGTGTGTGTGTGTGTGTGCGTGCGCGCGCGCGTGCGTGCGTGCGTGTGCAGCATCGACAGAGAGATTCAAAACCGGATCAAACAGGCATCATCCTCCTTTGGCAGACTCAGGAGAAGGGTGTTCCAGAACAAGGACCTTAAGCTTCATACTAAGGTAGCTGTCTCATGCTGTCCGAATGGCAGCCTCTGATGGACGTTCCCCATTCCCTGCATCCACAATCACACATGTGTTTGCCATCACACCACTCAACTCAATGACCAATCACAGTCTAGGTGTGCCCTAACCAGCAACTCACCCCACTCTCCTCACTCAGTCTCCAGCCTTCACACAGGCAACATGTAGCACCTGCAGATCTCAGAATCTACCCACTACTCCAGCCATGCATGCGTACTTGACCAAAGTAAGCCTTTGTCCCCCTGTACTGTATTATTGACTTCAAATGTATTCTGTTGACTTTGCCTAATACAACTGTATGCTTTGGTGCCTAAAGTTATACCGCTCGTTTGCTACTATGTTGATGAAAGCGCTACATAATTGCCTGCAGCCTAATCGTCATTCATTGTTGTTCACTTTATTGTTGCATACTTGTTTCCAATGCATTCCATTTGTTCTCTGTTTGTAGAAACCATGGTGAACGGAGAATAAACACATTGTTGATAAGCTACTTTGGTGTCACAATCTCTCTGACCGGGGATACTTGTGTGCTCAGCTCACAACCTACTAACCACCAGCAGAGAATATTTAATAGTAGCAGTTTACCTGGCTGTTGTTATGACAACCCTGCACCTACAGTACACCTGTGAAGCGTGGACCCTGTACAGCCGTCACCTCAGGATGCTGGAGGCCTTCCACATCAGGTGCCTACAATGCATCCTGGGTATATCCTGGAAGGACCGAGTCCCCTGCACACTGAAATACTCTGCAAGACCAACTGCAGCAGTGTGGATGCTACAGTCACCAGGCACCAACTTCGCTGGCTAGGCAGCATCATAAGAATGCCAGAAGAACGCCTACCGCGTAAGGTGCTATATGGCCAGCTCCATCTTGGTCGTCGCGTGGCAGGAGGCCATGAAGAAATGCGGCCTGAACCCGACTCAGCTGGAGGTCACTGGAGGTCACTGCAGCGCAACGCACCATCTGGCGGCAGCTCCTCCAACAAGGAGTACGCAAGCTTGAGGAGGACAGAGGTGATCCACGGACCAAGAAACGTCAAAGGAGACATGAAGCCAGAACCACACCCACACCCCCAGTCAGTGCTCTTCCCTGCCCTGTTTGTGGCAGATCGTGTGGAACACGGATTGGACTATATAGACACATGAGCACTCACAAGAAATAGAGATGGATTGTCATCATCGGATACGATGGACAACCTTAAGCAAGTAAGTGTGTGTGTGTGTGTGTGTGTGTGTGTGTGTGTGTGTGTGTGTGTGTGTGTGTGTGTGTGTGTGTGTGTGTGTGTGTGTGTGTGTGGGTGTGTGTGTGTGTGTGTGTGTGTGTGTGTGTGCTCAGTCATACATATGACTGAGTATCAGCTGGTATAAGGTATAGGGTGGGTGTCCTTTTTTCGTTGTGTTCTTTGTTCATGTGTTTCTTTAGTTGTTAGGTAAGAGACCTGCATGTGTTTGTTTTGTGTTTGTAAGCATAGGTTCTTTCAGCTAAATATTTTCTGTACAGGTGCCCACCCTGAGGTCATTTATCCCATGTATTTTATGAAACTAAATCGCTGTACCGTGGCTTTTCAACTGGTGTTGGCTGACTATATTTGGGGAACCCTGACCTGACCAAGAAATAGAACGGTGACAGTCAATAGACAACATAGAACAGATGGAGGCTGCACTCTACAGGCCAACCGAGGAACAACACACATGGGGAAATGGTCGCGTAAGTAGAGTTCAATGAACAAGAATGATATCGTCACTGGTCCTTACAAAGTGCCAGTGGATACCAGGAAAGAGGAAAACATGATACAACGCACGCACGCACGCATTTATTTTTCATGAGCTATTTAAAAAAGGTTTTAAATATTAATTATTAATATTTTTTGCGCATTAATCTAGAATTATTAAAGTTTCACTATTTGAATTAGGCTACTCAGTACTCATCATAGGGATGGATGCAGTGGAATTAGGAGTCCTAATTGGCGGAGACCAATATTGGAAAATGGTCACAGGAAAAATGGAGAGACTGAATGAAGGACTAGTTGCACTGGAAAGTGTATTTGGATGGCTGGTGCAAGGAGAAGTCACCACGCTAAATATCATAACTGAAGTTGTGGACATTGAAGTGATGCACATCAGCATCAGAGAGGAACAGGCACTGTTTTCAAATCAGCCTCATCGTGTCACACACACACACACACACACACACACACACACACACACACACACACACACACACACACACACACACACACACACACACACACACACACACACACACACACACACACACCACACACCTGCACCACACACCACACACAGACCCAAACATGTTTAAATTACTCCTAAACATTTTGCCAAACATCACATCATGCCCAGAAGGGCACTTTTTCTAGTTAATTTCTGCATCTCTTAGGGCCCATTTAACTGCAAGTTCTGCAAGTTCAGTGTCTTGAATGAGATGTGCTGTGAGTTTGCATATCTGCTATTTTCCAGCATAGGACTGTTGCACAGTGAAGTATAAACAAGGCTTTAGGATTTAAAAGTCGTTTTTAGAATCCTCCTCCTCAGGAGCATATCCACGGATATCCCAAGCCTTGCACGCCTATTCCCAGGCTGAGGAAGAAATGCCACTTGACAGTTTTCAAATCAGCCTCATGGTGGCGCTACAACAGGCTAAGTTCCGTGTCTCTCTCTCACACACACACACACACACACACACACACACACACACACACACACACACACACACACACACACACACACACACACACACACACACAAATCTCTTTTATCAATTATTTTGGTTTTCAACCATACCTACGTATCCAATATTTATCCCACCCTAGTGGGAGCGCCCCTAAGCTTTTTGAAATCCTTATACCAATACCGAACACCACACCAAAATTCAGAAACTAGTCACCAAAAGCCAAATTCTGCTGATTTCTTACAAGCCCGCCCCCCGCTATATTGATACTTTTACTTATTAAAGTAAACAATTTGAGTACATTTTCCACCATTGCCAGACACCACTCACTACCACTAGTCTAAAACAATCCTTTTTTTATTCTAAATCTATAGAATTAACATTCTTAGCATGGGATCAAGGTCAAGCTAACATTATAACGTAAGTGAACAAGTATACTTATTGTTCGCTTATGTTGTTAACTTACAAATGTAATAATATAAGATGTATGTTGGTTATAACCATCATACATATATATATTATTAACTTTGTGTGTATGTGTGTGCACAACATGTTGGACACGTGCACGTGTTGTGTTGTGTGCTGTAGTATAGGCTATATGTCAGATTGCGCAAGTGTTTGCGTGTGTGTTTGTGAGGTCAGTAGAATAGTCTAGAGTTCAGTAATAATTCATAGCCATTCTATCTGTCCGCTTAGAGAAGGGAGCTGGGAGAGATACAGGGGAGATATGTCCCTATGGCAACCGCCCCCCTCACCGGCCCTAACAGACCTCCTGCTGGGGTAGTGTGTGTGTGTGTGTGTGTGTGTGTGTGTGTGTGTGTGCGTGCGTGCGTGCGTGCGTATAAGAGGACAGGTGTGTTCACCACTGTGTGGTTCAGTCAGTCAGTGTGTGTGATCTCCCATGCAGAAGGATGCATCGAGCCTACCAGCCTCTGAAGCCCGTCACCAACAGGTATCTGCAGCAGAGGTGGGATGAGGACCAGTTCAACCAACACCGCAAGAAGGTACGATGCAGGGATGACGGAACAATAATCCTTATTAGAGATGCACGATATAGTAGTCTCCGGTACGGTATATAGCGTATTGAAATCGGCCATATCGGCCATAAAAATACTACATTTGTATCAAACCGATCTAAAAAGATATCGATATTGATGACGCAATAATAATGTGACCGTCAATGGCTTTGTACTCGCAGAGCAGCCAGTCTGTCTGTCGACCGTCTTATTATTGCAATAATATTGTTAATCACAATGATTTCTGTAGCCACATCCCTAGTAAAATGCTATGCAGTCTTTGTCGAACGGCAACACCCTCACACTTCGTCGCATGGTGGCGGCGCTTGCTGAAAATAAACCAATACTCTTGTCTTAATCACCTGGCTGTCTACATGTCCAGTACTCACTCTGTCTTTATCCACTGTTTGCCTGTGTCCAATACTCTGTCTTCAGCTGTCCAATACTCTGTCTTTATCAGGGTGCATATAGACATAAGGTTAGTGAGGGGTGCGTTGGGGTGCATACTTAGTTTAGTCATTGGTTAGACATGGGTTAAGGTTAGGTTTAGGTGTGCTGCACCGTGGGAGGTTAGGTTTAGGGTGAGGGTTTGAGATAGGTTGTAGTAGGACTAATGACTGGTCTAACCAATGACTAGTCTAAACCAAAAACTGTCTAAACTAAGTACTGCACCTGCTGCGTTAAGACGACCGGATTAAGGTTGGTTAGGGGTGCGTTAAAACGACCAGATTAAGGTTGGTGAGGGGTGCGTGGGTTGAAAGAGGGTTAAGGTTAGGTTTAGGTGTGCTGCCCCGTGGGAGGTTAGGTTTAGGGTGAGGGTTTGAGATAGGTTGTAGAACTTGTAGGACTAATGACTGGTCTAACCAATGACTAGTCTAAACGAAGTACTGCACCTGTTTGGCTGTCTTTGCAATACTCTGTCTTATTATCCACCTGAAACCCTTCGAAGTAGCTGTCAATAACCAGTTTCTACGTGTAGGTGAGCTCTGCTTTGCCCACAGTGGATACAAGAGGCATGGATATACCTGCGCATGTTCAGCTCAAACTGAAGAAACTACAGGTCAGTGGACACACGCACGCACGCTTGCAATGCATGTATGCAGCACTATATTCACACGTGTGTGCGGGTAGGCCTACTTGTATATTACTTTACTTGTGAGGGCCAAATGTCCCCACAAGTAGTAGAATGTGAGAAATCAGCATTGGACAGGTCAATGCTGAATTTGCTGATACAACGCTGCAGGATTATAGAATATTTCTAGAGTTAACCCTGTCGTCGACACCTACTGTAAAATAACCAATCTATAAGCTCACAACGCCACACTACGTAAAAAGGTATAGTGATACAAACATATATATGTGTGTTTGTGGTTTAGCTGCAGGACGAGAAGCTGTCGGCGATCGACCGAGACAACAGTATCCTGGCCTCCAAACTGTCTGACATTGTGCGCTCTAAAGGCGTGGTGGACCACAGGAACCACTACCAGATCAGGAGGTATTTCTAGTCTTCTACACAAAAAAAATTGATTAATTGATTGATTGATTGAATATTAACACACAACTACATCATACAGGTCCTTTCTCCTTTGTCAATGTGTCTCATTGGACAATACAGAGGAGAGAGACAGAGAGGGACGGATACACGATAGCCGGACATATATATATATATATATTATTAAACCTTTCAACATTTGACAAAATAGCCAATTTTACACTGATGTGCCCATGTTGCCTATCCTGTTACCGAAGAATGAGCCAGGAGGACCTGCCCTGCTTCACTTAAAAAAACAAAAATTAAACATGGCAGCACCTTTTAGTTTAGAAAAGCTTAGAGGGATCGATGTGATCTGATCCTTGACATACAGCAGTGGTTCCCAAAGTGGGGTCCTGGGACCCCCAGGGGTCCTTGATGGAGTTCCAGGGCGTCCCTAGCTAAATGATAGTTTGGAACCAAAATGGTCTGTAACTCTGAGAGTTACACTCTAAATTAACATTGATTTTACAATATAAATTGGGGGTCCCAGAGATAGAAAATTCCATTAAATGGGCGTCCGTATACTAATTTATGTCCTTGAAATATCTTTTCTAATGGGGGTCCACCTCCACAGGCTAATTAGTGTCAATATGGGGTTCCTTGACATGAAAACGTTTGGGAACCACTGACATACAGTATGGATTCGGAGGGCTTAGCCTGCAGAACACCGCCAGGACACCAGTGTTGATTTCGTCGACTAAAACTAAGACGAGAAATGTTCGTCGACTACCTTTTTTCACTGACGAAAACTAAATAGGAACGAAATTAAAACTAAGCTACAATGACTAAAACTAAGACTAAATATATTGACAATTTCGTCAAGACATAAAAACTAGACTAAAATGTTAGGAAGGGACTAGTGGTCAAGAGATCCAGTATAAGTCATTTTACACTTGGTTACATGCTGAAAATAGCAGATCTACAAGCTCACAACGCATTGCGGTGCGACACGTTGTGAGCTTGTAGATCTGCTATTTTCAGCAAGTGTAAAATCAGCCATTACGACGGCATAAAATTGCATGACATTCAGTCGACTAAAACTAGACTAACACTAAAACATTCCAGGTGACTAAAACGTGACTAAAACTAAATGAAAACTATTCAAGAGACTGATCGTGACTAAAATCAAATTTTGCTGCCAAAAACAACACTGCTGGACATTTAAAAACAGAACATTAACGCAGATGACGAATCTACTGTTTTCCTGTTCGGTATTTGTTCAAAGAAGATAACTGTTGTCGCTTATACAAGGACGTTCGGGTGGCAGGCCAGGGGTAGGTCTCAGCAAAGATAAACATCGTGAATGTATACCAGACAATTACACAGAGCTGACGACCAGAATGCACTCATGTTACTAATAAGGAACTCTGCAAAGGAGCTTAAATGAGATGAGGCTCCGCCTCCTGTTTATATGTTGCCATGGCAATATGGGCTCCCTGCATACTGATTCCTTTTGAATGTTTGATGGGAACAGTGACTCCTGATGGGTCGCTGAGTGAGATGTGACCTTGAGTACTGTATATGGTTCTGTGTTTTGTCACAAGGCAACAGTTGTAGGCCTACTGTCACTACTGTGTGTGTCAGTCTGAACAGGGAGTAGTCCTACAGTTGTACTGTGTGTCAGTCTGAACAGGGAGTAGTCCTACAGTTGTGCTGTGTGTGTCAGTCTGAACAGGGAGTAGTCCTACAGTTGTACTGTCACTACTGTGTGTGTCAGTCTGAACAGGGAGTAGTCCTACAGTTGTACTGTGTGTGTCAGTCTGAACAGGGAGAAGCGCAGAGATGAAATGCTACAGGTGTGCGTTCAGAACCAGGCCATCTACCGCCGCATCTCGGCCCGCCAGTCAGAGTACCGCCGTGGCGTGTGGTTGGACGAGTGGGAGAGGGCAGAGCAACGGCGCGACGACATCGCCCGCTACCCAAGAAAAAGCAAGGTTCTTCAGACGGTGACCAAAATACATACTGTAGGTTAATTTTGTTATTGTGACCAAAATACATACTTATCTGTGTCTGTGTGCGTGCCTGTGTGTGTGCGTGCGTGTGTGTGTGTGTGTGTGTGTGTGTGTGTGTGTGTGTGTGTGTGTGTGTGTGTGTGTGTGTGTGTGTGTGTGTGTGTGTGTGTGTGCAGAGGGGCAGGAGGAGAGTGCAGTTCGCAGCCAGTGAGAGTGGGGAGCAGAGCGAGTCGACTACAGACAGCAACCTGAGTGACAGCGCAAGCACCACCACCACCGAGGAAAAAGACACACAGAGAGATGAATGAGACACGCATGCACGCACGCACACACGCACACCGATGCACACACGCAATTATGAACACACTAAACTTCAAATAAAGAAAAAGCTAATTACAATAATTGTAATTTTTTTTAAATATTTTAGTATTGTGTTCATGACCAAAGACCTGTCATGGAAATGTGGTCTCACTACCTTCCTGGACTACAAGTGACACCTCCATGCAGCCCCCCCCTCTTCACAAGATGGGGAAGTGCAGTAAAGCATTATGGGCATTGTAGGAATTCCACCGATCCAGTCAAACCCTATAGTCAAACACACAGACTTCATTACTTTTCTGGCCATCGGGTGCAAATTTCTAATTGTTCTTGTACTGTTATCTACTACAAATACAATAAACATTGAGTGACTGCAGTTTCTTCCAGCGGTTAAATGTCCCTTTAATGCCACCCAAGTTGCCTCTAGCACCAACCTCTTCCAAAAATCTCTACTTTGCGCACTATATTTCACAATTTAATGTATTGTAAAGACAGACGGCAGGATGAACCCTATAGTGTTGGTGCTATTCTGAAAGATCAACCATACATATACATATGTTCATATATGTATACTGTATATATGAACCCCTATGGGGTCCTCAGAGTGACTACAGGGGGGCCGCCACGTCTTTGTGTGAATAAAACATTTTCTTTTCTTTTTTACTTTAGCCACTTGACATCCTGGTTCAGTGTGGAATGTTACTGAAAACAGCTATTTTCTGAGAAGATATTTGGTGTAGAGCTACAGGTATAGGGGAAAAAAGAGCACATGAGCACAAGTTCTGTAAAGTTTACTAAGTATCGTGGGTTTAAGTGGTTAAATGAATCCAACATATGAATAGAAAAGATAACGAACAAACAAACAAAACCATTCGTTTACACAAATGATGATTGTGCTGTCAAAATGTATGAATCTATGTCGTAGCAGCGGTTCCCAAACTGTGGTGCGTGCACCCCTTGTGGTGCGCGAGCGGCGAGAACCTTCTAGGGGGTGCGCGACATGAAAAGGCTAATGGTGGTGCTATGGTTTTAATTGAAATATATTAACATATTATGCCAATATATAGCCTATGCTGCATATATAAACCATCAGGTTCATATGTGCATATATGTGGATAAATAGGAAATGTATGTCCCTATACTACCTTATGCAATTTATATTTCCATGTGGGGGGGTGCGTCAGCTAGGTCAGGAGGTAACAGGGGGTACATATGGCCAAAAAGGTTTGGGAACCGCTGTGAGCTTATACACAGCCACGGTCCCTGCTTCACTCTCAGCTAAAGGGTCCTTGGCTTAAAAAAATGTTTAAGACCCCTGCTGGAGAGTGACATCAGTGGTTTTCAAACCTATTCATTTCAAAGACCGAAATAACAGTAAGATATTGTACAAATTGTGCACAACTGCAGAAAACAAAATGTAACCAAATGGGCCCATTTGGATTGGAACCCCCTCAAGGAACCATGAGGGTTCCTGAACAGCACACTTTGAGAACCAGCAGTCTATGTACCGTCAGTACCGTTTCCGTTTCCGTTTCCAAACAGGTTCTGAAGGAAAGCCGTTGCCATCAGAATTACGGCTCGATAGGAAAGCCAGAATGTGATGATGCTGGTGATGAAGAGGACGATGAAGACTGCGGTGAGGGTGCCGTTCATCCAACAGGCTTTACGTCCCAGTGACCTGGCCCCCTCCACATCCCCACGTTGCAGTCTGTCTCTGGCCTGCAAGTGCAACACAACATTTTACAAGCCTTTATTGATAGTTTCAAGTGGAGATTTATGCTGATTGGCTGAAGGGAATATTATCTGTCAACACTGAACTCCCGCAGCCAACCATGCATGCACAAATTAACCATGGGCTACGAAATTCCCATGCAGGAGTGGATAGAGTGGATAATTCATACAATCATATAATTGGGAGATCTAAAGGTCAGAGGTCCTTTGACGAATGACTGTGAACTTCAGTTCTTGACCGTTTCCTATGAAGTAAGTAAGTAAGTAAAAGTAAGTAAGTAAGTAAGTAAGTAAAAGTAAGTAGGTAAGTAAGTAAGTATAAGTAAGTAAGTAGGTAAGTAAGTAAGTAAGTAAGTAAGATTATAATAAAATAGGACATACCAGGACTTACCCTGGCAATGAACACAATAAGAAGAGTCCTATCTAAGCTCACCTTGATGGACCAGCAGAGAGCTGGAATGGCGAGACAGCACGGGTTGATGTACACAAAGTTAATGAGGGACCAGATCAGGTAATCTCTGGGTGGATCCAGGTCATTCCTGATGCTCTCCACGTCTGGATGCTGAACCCTCATGCCCTACACAGAACAGAGACAATGTATAGTGCAGTATAGGTCAGTGGTTCTTAAAGTGGGGTCCGGGGAACCCCAGGGGTCCGTGAAGGGGTTCCAGGGGGTTCCTAGCTAAACATGTTAATATAGCATCACAATCAGTTGAACTATACTTAATCCCATTTTATACTTTGGCTATCCAAAAATAAATCTTATATAGTGATCTCATGGATATACTGTATTGTGTTGGAATAAATACATTAATTAAACAATATAGGGGCAAAGGCTCCTGGGCCTACTAAATGGCTTCTAAACCACACAACACTCCACAGCAGCAAACAAACTAAAATATACAGAAAACAATGCCAATGCACAAAGAAAAGGTCAAATGAAATGAACGAGTAAACTCAGGAAACACACAATTCAAGTCCATGCCAGGTTAATGATTAATGGTCCAGTGTAAACATATGCCCTAGCCATAAAACTGCACCTATAGAATGTAAAAAAACAAAACAACAAGACAGCCTCTGTAGTCTAGTTGATGGCACAAGTAAAAGGTGGGGGAAAACTCTGGGTGTTTAGGACTTGGTTAGTCCTAAACATTACTATAAAACAATGACAAAAATAAAGAAAGAAATGTAAAACTACATGAATAGAATCACACAATATATCATGTCAAAGCGTATCCAAGTCTCCCATTGGTTTCTCTAAACCGTTGACTTCAAGCAGTGATAAGCATTTATCAGTGGGAGCCTTGGAGATACACATTGACATGGTATATTGAGTAATTTAATTTTCATTGCATTCTTTGTTATATTAATTTATTAGGATTTAAAAAAAACAAAAGTTACACTACTGTGACAATTGTGGCTACACTCCATTGTGGTTTGTTTACTTTTTCCCAAAGCCTTTGCCCCCATATTGATTAACTGGCTGCCCTTTTTTCACAATTCTTTCAGGATTGAAAAATGTCATCATCTTACCTTGGACTGCAGGGGAATTAGCTCCGGTTGGTGAAACAACTTGAAGTTGGCATCCATTGAGGAAAATTTTGAAATGGTATGGGATGGAAAAGATATGAAATGTCTGTAAAGAATCAGAGAGGGTTTCTGAGCTGAAGCGAGACACATTCAGCAGAACTGTAGGAGAGCAGACCGGAAGTGAAAATACTACTGACACACCTCTAACCCTGTTAATATGTCTAGTATATGTCCAAGGTTCACAGGTGTCTAGTCTTTTAGTAATGTCAACAAAATTAACACTGCCTTAGATCTGACAATACAATAAAACGTTTCTCCTTAAACTCTGGGTGAAGACAGTCAGACAGTTCAGAACTCTTTTAAATCTGCACTGTGGTTACTGGAAGCTTGGAAGCATGTTGTAGCAATGCTAGTGGCAAAGAACAGTCACTTCATGTTGGCATGATGGCACTGTTGTTTTATTACCAGGCTAACCGCATACCAGTAAACCCTATATACTTCACTGGGGCTCCCCCTTTATCCCTTCTACAACAGTGGTTTGAAACGCTGTTCCATTATTTATACAGCATTTGAGCCACAGACCACTATTTGATGAGATTTAGCCTCTCTGACCCAAAAATGAAAGAATATTTTGTTATCGTTGGATAATATTTTGTCCAAAGCGTAAAATGAAACCAAATGGTGCCGTGTCCAGCAAGTTAAATATTTTATTTTCATATGAATCTCCAATGATAACAGTAAAAGGGAGAACTTAGATTGTTCATACTGAAATAGAATAAAAGGTTGGTCTCTCAGTGATCAGTGATCACATTTTTAAACCTTGAATATAGAACAATATACCGATACCATACATGCATGTTTATAAACGCTACAGTGTTCCTTCTTCTGAGAACATCTGTGGGTCCTCCAACTGCTCCACTGCCTTGCATAGTTTGTCCACCAGCACTGTAGAACAGAGACAAACATCACGTATCATCTCGAAACCAAAAGGCATAAGAGGAAATTACCAAAGGCATGCGGCAACAGTGACAAAATAATTGGTGTCGTCCTTATTTTGCCACATGCATTTTGAGACTGGGGTGATGAATCTTGCCGCCTTACCCCTCATATTTTACTAATTTGATTTTTTTTAATTTTTTTTTAATAGTTCAACTAGCCAATCTACATCAACACATTGTGAGCTTGTAGTAGATCGGCTATTTACATTATTTTAAACAGTTTTTCAAAACAGTGAAAATTGGTTTAGGGATACGAGGTAAGGCGGTGCACAGGATAGGGCCCAAAGATTGATATACAGACAAGGCTTAGATTTGAATGTAAAAACCTTTAGTTTGGCCAATATTCATTGGTGTTTTACTGTTTTTACACTACCAGATCACCCCTGTGGCAACTGGCAAGTCAATTCTCCTCCCTTTCACATCCCCATTTCCGGCCCAAAGCAAGATAAACAGAATTACCTCCAGCGATTGGCCTGTGGAAACTATCATATGAACGGCATTCATTGATTAGTTCTCTCAGCTGTTTAGGGCAATCCTCAGGAAGTGGTTCTACTAGCTTGTCCTTACACACTCTATTGTAGACCTCTATATTTGTGGTACAATCTGTGACGGGGGAAAGGGTTATAATAAAATAAGTAATGAAAAGTAACCAGGTAACGTTGATTGAGTGACTTAAAGGTACAGTCTGCATTAAACACTGCACTTTTCAGGACACACACCATCAAATGGTTTCTTCCGGGTTGCAATTTCCCACAAGACAATCCCGAGACTGGAAAAACAACAAAAAACTGTTTAGGTTGTTGACTGCATATCCAATTATTGTTAAATGATTATGTTAATTGATTATGCCATGCACTTCATTTATGTATTTATTTATAACTTAACTGTTATTACTGGTGTTTCAGAGCACTGACCTATACATCTCACATTCCCTGCAGTATGGATGCTTGAGACTCTGCAGCTGCTCCGGTGATTGGTACTTTAAGAAGCTCTGCTTTTGGACCTTAAGATTTTCTGTCCTCCTCAAGGACGTCTCCGTCTGTGACAGCTCCAAGCCACCCAGCTGGTTAGAACAGATCATCAATGGTTAATGGGTATCATTAAAATATTAAAATGGAGGTATAAGGTATTTCAAAGATTACATGCATAGCCTATATATACTGTATCTGAGTCCCCTTATTGTATACTTTATTATTTGACTCCCTCGTACCTTGACTATGTACCCTGTATCCACCATGAACTTGTCACTGTTGATATTCCCGTGAACTTTGGATTTGTCTTCTGTTTGATGTAATCTGATAGGAAACGGCAATTGTCAGTGTAATTTATGAGAAGAAAATATTATATTGACTGTGTTTTTATTTGAGCATAAAATGCAACCTAGCCATCAAGTCAGATTCTTACTTAGTGCTAATTATTAGTTATAACTTATTCTGAATTGGTTTGTTTTTCGCTGGGAGTGGGAACTCACCTGTAGAGGCCTTGGGCAGCATCCAAACACATGCGAGCTTTCCTCTCCCAAAACAGTTTACATTGTGAGTCCAGGACTTGTCGAAGACTTCCCTTCTCACAGTACTCCATAACTATGAGGTAGTTTGGGTTGGGTCCTACAGACAGGGAGAAGGACATTTCATATGACATTGGGGGCATCTGTGATCCTGGATATGTTTGCCTAAAGCAGTGGTCCTTGGGGGGGTTTGGGTGGTCCCCAGCTAAATGATTGAGAGATGGTAACCAAATGGACCCTTATAGATCTTTAACGGAATGGAGCCTAATTAGACAAATAAAATCACACCTGTGTGAAGTGAGGGCCGCTCTTATCATTTGTGTTTACACAAACACTCAAAGCTGGCCATTCGTTGTCAATGGCATTCAATGTTTGTGTTTGCACAAACACTACAAACTGGCCATTCATTGTCAATTGCATTCAATGTTTGTGTTGGGACAATGTTTGTGTTTAAAGCTTTACAGTACACAAACCCTGAAGACTTAGAAGAGGCTATAGCGCCCCTCAAAAACCAGCGATGCTGTGGTTTTAATAGTGAGCCTGGTGCTTATCAACAAAAAAAAACTATAAAGCTTACTCACCCTTCTCATTCTGAACACAGATGCCATACATTCGCAGTATGTTTGGTGATTCAAAGTGCTTCATGGCTTGAATCTCCTTTTCGAATATCCTCCTCACTTCGCTTTTAGGGAGAAATATACACAATAGATTAACAACCAGTTATTCGTTGTTGCCCCAGGCCGGCTGTGTTTTCAGACAACTCCCTCTCCATACCGTTGGGAAATCACAGTGGGGCAGTTCCATGCTGACTGTAATGTTAATCTATTCCAGTATTTGTTCTTCTATCATCAATCTATCATATTAGCCTGTATTATTGTATAACCCTTTTATCAATGATAAAGTGTGCCACAAACCTTGGATTAGTGGTCATTGGGTAGGTGTATCTTTTGATGGCCACAGTAAATTTATTGTATTCTGCCTTGTACAATTCGGAGTCTGGAGTTTTCATGAAAGGTTTTTTGGTAACACCATAGTCCAGCTCCTCAGGTTTAATCTCCCGGATGTCTTGACGAACGCTGGGCTTTTTTACTGTTGATAAAACCACCAATGGGATTAAAAGAAGAAAAGTGAAACAAATTCCATCACAATTTACACTTCCTGCATCAGAAAATTCAAGCCTACAATAGACGAGGTGTGTGTGTGTGTGTGTGTGTGTGTGTGTGTGTGTGTGTGTGTGCGTGCGCATGTACTTTTTTTTCTACTGCAAGAAAGTGACAGTTTCATATATTTTTTCAGGTTTGTGTTTTCAGAGTTAAACATCTTACTTAATCTAGTGATTGGCATGAATGACATGAATTGAATAGTCAGTACTAGTTATCAACATCACAGCAAACATAACCATGCATAAGGCAGGGTTCTTCTGACATAGAGAAATCAATAGAGAAAGGAGGATGAAATTGAGAAAACAAGATTGTAAGTCAGAGCAACAACAGGGGGACTCACTCTCTTTGCCAGCTGCTGGTAGATGAGGAATAAGGGAGCATAAAGAAGTTCTACATTAACATGTGAAAATGGATCGTTGGTATAGTTGGTGTAATCTTTTACACATACATCTATAATCTTGCTAAACTACCGGTAATTTTTTTAATGATTGATCCCATTGATCTAATAATTTATCTTGGTTGGCCAGATGAGATTCAAAAAGCCTATACAAAGCATTATGACCAGACCGAAATGTATAACAGACACAAGTAACTATAGGAGACAGTTCCACTGTAGGCTGGGACGAAATGACATCCATGGGGCCATATTTGGGTAAAATGTATGCCAATTGAATGTGTTACAGTTGAATGCACAGCTGAAGACGTGACAACTAACTGATGTTGTTTACTTACGGATTTCAATCATGGTTTCCATGTTCTGCTTGACTTCTTTGACTTCTTTTAGAGTGTCCTCAACTTTTTTTAGAGTAGCGTCCTGCTTCTCCACCATGAGTTGTAGCACTGTGAATTACATCTGCTATTAAAGCCAATCAAAAGCCAATCAAGATATATATTTGCCTATATTACCTCTTTTATACTCTTTCATTTACACAGGAGATCAAATCTCTTCCAAACTGGCTCACTGCAGACTGTATAGAATACACCAATTAATACCTTACAGGAGTCGCTGTGAAGTCTATACAGTATGTTTGCAAAATCAGCAATGTTAGATTAAAATGCTGGATCTCAGGTGTGGATTTTGACATGATAGCTGCAAAGTGAAAAGAAAGACCTGTGCACAATTCAAGATACGATGATAGACTTCTTCTTGGTGACAATAAAGACCCCGGGCCCCATCTCACTTTTCTGCAGCTCTGCGTGATCCTCGTCCCTGTCTGTCTCGTCGTCTGCCCGTCGAGAAGCCACTTCGAACAGCTTGTGTAGTTTATGATTGTGGTCCACCTGCAGAGCCAGGGACAGCACCTGGAATGCGTCGTTGAGACGGTCGTTCAAACTCCCAAACTCGTCCCCGTGGTTGTAGGCCTTCGTAATGCGCTTGAGGAAACTATCGGAGGCGTACTTTCTAACGACCTCCGTGGCGGAGTCCAGTGTGATCTTGAGCTCACGGAGGGCCCTGTTCACGTCGGCAGAGATCTGAGAGGCTCCTTTTCGCTTGATGGCCAGCACCAGTTCCTCCAGCGCTCTGACACGCTGGGCCACACGCTGGCAGCGTTTCTTATTGGCCTTGACCTCCTCGCAGAGAGAGTAGAGTGCATGTGCTATGGTCAAGATGGGGTCTATGTAGTCCATGACTGATGACTGAAACATGACAGAAGGAGAAAGGTACAGTAGTTGAAAAGAATAAAATAAATCCAGCTGAAATGAGCCAGATGACTTTGAGTTGAGTTGAATCGAATCGAATCGAATCGAATCAAATCGAATCGAATCGAATCGAATCGAATCGAATCAAATCAAATCAAATCAAATAAAAATTCAATTAAATGGATTTGATTTGATTTATATAACCCATATATTGTGTACAATGGCATAGCATAAACATCTAAACATCAGAGTTGAACAGTCACGGCGTAACAAAAAATATCTTAAAAAAAAAGAAAAGAAAAAGGAATATTAGCTCTTCTCCCTGATTCAGGTGTCAATCCCTGCTGTAAAATGATCTATGAAAAGGGAACTGGAACCTCAGTCATTGTGAAACAGGAACTGAGTCCCTATATTCTGTCGTTTCTGAGGTGTTGCAGTAGCCTACTATCATTTGAGAATTACTAGTACTAAACATAATTTTGGGGAAAAGGAGTGCGTATCATAGTAACACAGGAGTTCTATAGCCTCTGAATGGAGCTTACCATGTATTTGCCAGTATGCAGTATCCTAAGACAACATGCAATACACTATTGTGATTTAAATAATAGTGGGAAGACCAAATAATCTAGGGCTGTATAACAAATTAAAAAAAAATAGGATTCACAAGGCAGAGTCTATAATTTGAAGTCTATAAAAAGATGTCAACAGAATAAACATCAAAGAACATAAGGATATATAATTTACCTGTAGTGGATGAGGCGTTATCAGACACCTGTTTAGACCCAAGTCACTCTAAAATGAAACTAGAGAGCTGAGCTTTGTGTGCGTTTCCGCGACTAGAATAACTGTTACACTTGTCTTTTGCTCCTCCCACAGCAGTAAAGGGGCAGATCTCTCATTCTCTCCACTTCCTTCTTACTGTCTTGTCTGACGTAGACGGTCTGACAGTCCGGCCGTTGCTGTTGGTAAAAACAGTGTGCATTATTAATGGGCCCAGCCTTTAGGTCTGATACTTCTCCCCTCAACAAGTTATGGGTGATTCATCATACTTTGAATGCTGGTGTCGCACACCAGAAATGGCAGATCTACAGGCCCACAAGGCATCGCAGCGTGGCATGTTGTGAGCTTGTAGATCTGCTATTTCCGACGTGCAACACGGCAACACAATAGAGTATAACTCAGGCTTTACAATTAGGCCCCTTTTGCACTGGGATTGTACCGGTTCGGTTCTTTTTTCCCGCCTAATATTGAACCAGTTCAGAGTGTTTCCACTGAAAATGAATTGTTTCAGAACCATAAAAGTTGGTTCGGAACAAACCAAATAATGGACACCGGTTCCGTGAAAGCACCAAGGTTCCAAGAATCTAGAACGGAACCAGTGCTGGGACACACAACATGAAGGATTGAACCTATGTCCACACACAAATGATTTACAGTTGTGAATGCAACCAATTTGTGACTTGCATGTTTCTTGCAACCCCAAACTTTACTGGACTCAGTGGACTGACCTGCATAGTTTCCATTCAGACCACGGCAACTGATTGCAAATTGCAACTCGTTCCGTTAGGAATCATTGGTATGTATGGAGGACCGGGCTTAAGGTCTCAAAGGCACTTGCCAATGAGGCAAGTTCTGGAGGGGGCATTGTTCACTTGCCCGAACAATAACAGATTTTGTTTGAGTTCACATTACAAGAAAAAACAATCAAGTCATGTGCATTTGAACTATGGTGAACTACTCCTTTGTACGCCTAACTAATCATACCCCCCCATAGTCCACTGGGTGCATGGGTGCTGGATACATGACGAGGTGGCAGCCAAGAATTTATGGACTTTTTAATGTTTGTTTTAAGCGGCTTGGCTGGCAAACAATTTCTGTCATAAGTGCTCAATACAAACATTAAAAATCCCATAGACTTGGCTGCTATATGACATAATCTTCAAAAGCCATATGGACGCCAGTCTGGATGCTGATGCAGTGCAGAAGGAGGAACCCCCCAAACACCACTCTTTAAAGTGGCCTGTTAAGACTAGAGTGATGCAGTCCTTGCATCACTCCAACAGTTTGCACACACATTGCGCCGTGTTGCGACACAGTGTGATCTTGTACACTGGCTATTTTCAGCAAAGAGATGTGTAGAGAGGAACAAATGGCTGAAATGAAGTGGTTAACCCTTCACGGCCCGGATATATTTCTACTTGAAAAAAAGAGATTTCAACCATACTACTACAGTACTACTTTGTACTATAGGACTTTGCAGAGGAAATTATGTAAAAAAAAGAAATATGCAAATTGTATGCAATTTATAGTAATTAGTAAAATTATAATTATAAATTAATAATATACATTTGGGGAATATCTTTCACAATAATAATAAATGTACATGTTCTATAGACATTCTAATGATCACACAAAATATATATATATTACAGGCATTTTACTTACTTAGGTTAAAGGTCCAGAGATCTCTAAATGACGTCTCTAAATGTTTTGATGAATTTAACAAGGTGGACCCTCTTGTAAACAAGTGGATTGCTTAATTGGGTCGTCCACTCACAGTTAACAGTTTTTGTATTGAGTTTGTGCTTGAAATGTACTGTAATTCTGAAAACTGTTAATAAATACATCAATCAATCAATCAAAACATATTTTGAAGTTGTGTGAATTTCCGCCTCTGTGGGGGGTATTTATATGAAACGCACATCGACAGGCTGGGTGCTGGGCTAAAAGAAACTTCCACAGGTACACCACAGGTATAAGCAAGACGTTCTTTATTGAAATGCGTAAATACGTAAATATTTATATGCAAATATCATGACCAATGGCATTGCAAGACTAAACAATGAATAAATTGAACATCAATGATGATGTTTAGGTGAAAAAAGGGAAAATGTATTAATTCATTAATTATACATAATAATAATTATGGTTTAACCTCCCATGATTCTCCTTAGGGCCAAGATTTGGACCACGGTAAACCACTTGGCGTTAGTTTAATCCTTAAGCACATTTTTCCTGCATGGCCTTATACTCGATCCTCTAATGAGCCTCGTCCAATGTGTTTCTGGGTATAGGCTGTATACTCTCTCACACTGTGCCTGTGGCCTTGTTTTTTTTACCTGTTCTTCTTCCGTTTGTGTCCTTAAATTTTCCAAAGCATCCACTGGAACCATTGCGGAAAATAAGTTATGGCCAGTTTGTATACCACACCATAGACAACCAATAAAGGCAACATCGTTCAAATTTCATCATGCTTTAAGTAGAATGTGACCTGTCAAACTAGGGGGTTTTCATGATTCTGAATCCATTCCAAGCATTTGTTTAGCACGAAAAACACTCCTTGGCCTAAAAACGGTCATAGCCGTCATCATAAATGTGATGAGGTCAGCACATTTTGGGCACATTTGGGCGCAAGTGGCTATGGCTGAATTTAGGCCAAGGAGTGTTTTTGTCTAGTTTGACAGGTCACATGACTCACATGCTATACTTAAAGCATGATGAAATGTTGCCTCATATTGGTTGTCTATAGTGTGGTATACAAACATGGCCATAAGCTTTTTTTTTCTCGCAATGTTTCCGGCAGAGCAGGCCTCTCATTCTGTGGACCTTAATGACCAAATTAATAGAAAAAACACAAATAAAAAGCATGGCCCATGACATCAAAGGGTTAATCCTTAACCGTTGAGCTTTTGGGCCTGTGGCTCCCCAGCTATCACTATAGGCAGCCAGCCTACATAACCTGCTGCTGGACTGAATGTCAAAATAGGTTATGTTGTATTATCACCACAGGATGGCGATCTTTACAAATAATTCTAGTAAATTCTAATAAACTAGTGGACGTGGGCTGTACTAGTGCTGTGAAAGTTGGTTGATGTGCTTTTTTCTGCACATTTAGGCCATTGAATTAAGGCATACAATGATATGGCACTGCATAATCATATAGACTGAGAGAATGGTTCTTAAGTCCCTTCATTTCAAACATCCAATCTTCAGGTGTGGAAAAATAGTAAATACATTTGGTCAGCAGCATTGTGGCCCGATATGGACCAACCCTGTTCGGTATCAAGCAAACACTAACACGCACGCACGCACGCAGTGCCCCCCACAAAACTACCGGAACTACTTAATATTGACCAAAACCAGAGCAGAACTCCCACCACGGAACTCGGGCAATCAATTAATACAGTTGCAACCACTATATTAATGGCAAGTATTTCATACAGCTTAAGTTAAAGAAATCTGAACTATCCCTTTAAAGCTGTATATAGGAGGGACTTGCACCCCTCAAAAATAAGTACTACTGTAACGGCTGAGCATCCTCACAATGGAGAGTTTTTGCTGTTTTGCTTTCTATTTAACTTTGTGTGGACATGCACACAATAACTAATCTGGCATGTGCACTACCCACACTCAAGGCAGGGCAAGACAAGGCAAGTTTGCTTTTATAGGACATTTGAAGGTAATTCAAAATGCCTATTAGCACATTTGTAATGCAGGAACTGGTGAAAACTTCTGGGAACTTATATTAATAGCACATTAATGCAGGCCCATGTGCCTTGCATGGGAACAACAATAAAAGGAGCAGGTGACTGGGTTCCAACTCCAAGACAACTGAAGTGACATTGACATTTTTGTTCTCACTGTTTCAGCAATAAGACAAGCAAATTGATTTGGGTCCGTGAGGGGTTGCAAATATACAGGGTGTGGAAACATTTTTGTCCTTATTCTGTTTTAGTATAGAACTGAAAATGGCTTTTGAAACATGGCTTTGGTCTGATTACGAATGACATAATTTGGTGAGAAAGAGCACATACACTTTTCCATATATTATTTTAAATCCTATATACTCAGGCCTAATTGTATGTCAGCTGTGGTGGACATTGAACAACATACTCAAACCTCAGTACTTTAGTTAAAAAAATATCAAGTATTGAAAAGTACATACTTTTAAAATGAATTAAGTGACCAAAAGTAGTATATGTTAATCATCATATCCGCCCTGTGCAACATTAGTTTTATGAAGGCTAAAAAGCCAAACAGAAATGTGCTTTTGATTCACAATGTTCCAATAATGTCCAACGACAGAAACACAATTCAATAGTTAATTGCAATTATTTGAGTGACAATTAATCATCACGTAAAAATTCATAATAATTATGAATTTTTACTTGATGATTAATTGTCACTGTGTGACAGCCCTACAACAACAC
>NC_137865.1:38581243-38703743 GCF_963924005.1 Protomyctophum bolini
TTTTCTTCTGTTTTTGCAGGTATGCATGTTTGGAGTTAACATTACTCTAATACTCTAACCCCCGGCCCAGGTGTGGTTATAATATTACATATGTACAGATTGTTCCTTAAAGGGACACTTTTGGTGGTTTTAGATATATTAGATTTTATCAGTGAGCCAAGTGTCTCTGATGTCATCGACACTCACTTCCTTCCTGGACTACAATTCCCATAATGCTTTGGTGCACTGCTCCTCCTTATGGATGGGGGGAGGGCTGTCTTACTGAGACAACATGTAGTCCAGGAAGTAAGTGAGCCCAGTGTCCATGACATCAGAGACACAGGGCTCACAGCTAAAATTTAAAATATCTAAAACCACATATTACACACATAAAGATCCCCAGGAAAGTGTTCTAAATCTTCTAAACGTCATTAACATATATTTTTTTGCAAAAAGGGTGAAGTTTTAATATCCACATGGCTATGTCAAGTTAAAACTACAAAATGCCCTACACACGCTACAGCTAGGCAAACATTTTCAGTTTCCCTTGATCTCAAATTTGAGGCAAAGTGACTCAATGCTGAGAATGAATCATTCCTGACACGATAAATCTTCCGCCCCTATAGATTCTGGCATTCCAAATGTGCCCATCATCACAGACACAGACACAGCCAGGGATGCTTTTGAAGAAGATGAAAGAGGAGAAACAAAATAGGACCTGCTAGCAAAAGGGAATTGACAGGGAAACAAAAGAACATTGGTTTAAAAACCATCTTATGAAGAAAGCAATCTTTTCCATGTTCTCTCTCAATCTCTGTGGAATGCATCCTTATCTGGAATGGTGGCAGGTTGTTGGTACGAAGAGTGCATTGTGCACGAACACACACACACACACACACACACACACACACACACACACACCCTAGTACAGGCTGGTACAGAAAATACGCAGGCTAGCACAGGGCATAAATCTGGAGGGAGGGTCTGCTTGGGTTAAAGGTGGAGAGAGGGAGAGAGAGAGAGAGAGAGAGAGAGAGAGAGAGAGGGGTGGATGTTGCAAGTGCGGAGTGCATGCAGGAGGATGAGGACATACTGTAACACCCGCACGCACGCATGGACGCACGCACAGCTGGATTCAAGTTACTCCCTTTTGCTTTTATAGGCATGAACCATTTCTATCACTCACCATGAATCATATCGACACTGACAATGACCTTGACCTGGGGAAATATGGCTTTCACATGCCTTTTGAATAAAGATCATAATCTTACAGTAGCTGTCTGTATAATACATAACAGAACACAACAAGAGAGAGGAGATTGGTAGAGAGACAGCAACAGTACAGGGCTTAATGAACACAATGTGTGTGTGTGTGTGTGTGTGTGTGTGTGTGTGTGTGTGTGTGTGTGTGTGAGAGCGCGCGCCTGTGTGTGTGTGTGCGCGCACGGCGTGCCTGTGTGGTCCAATTGGACCAAGCCTGCTACCAGTGGACCCAATCAATCACTCACAATTCAGAGAGCATATAAGGCTACTGTACACATAGATATTCTTATAGTTTCACACTCTCGGTATACAGGTTGAACTACTTATTTTCCACACTGTTGAGGAAGGAAGCTATAGTACTAGTAAAGTTTCACTGGCAGGCCAGGGCAGGGCAGGCCCAGAACTTGAGGCAAGTAAATTGACCCTATGGGAGCCAACCCAGGGCAAAGCCAGGAGGGGAAAGAAGCGTACCAACTACTGTATGTATACGTGCTGCGGCACGTCAGCTTGGCTGCCAACACTGAAAAGCTCAAGAACCTGATGTTGGGTAGGAAATTGTGGAGGGCAGCGATCCAGGAAATCCCGAGTTGGTGGTGGCTAGGCCTCAACCTCGCAGCAACAACAACAAAGTTTCACTGTCAATAATGCTACCATTAGCCCATCCGCGGAATGGATAGATGTGGGCGAAAGTAATTAAGTAGGTCTACTACTGTAAGTACAATTTTGAGGTATACTTTTGTCTGAAATGTCTTTAGCAATCCCTTGAGATGAATCACCTCATTTTCAAGGGGGTCCGCAATTTACGAAATAGACAATTCAACCATACAAAACAAACCAAACTAGACAAAACAATATGTACAAAAACAAAACAACTGCGACAAAACAATAGTATACATAGACATAACACATGGACATTAATCATGGATCTGTTATAATGATGATTAGTGAAAAACATGAACAGGTACAGTATAGTCTCAAGATGAGAGGACAGCACATTTTTGAACAATTTAAAATATGTTATTGAATGAATATGGACAGGTAGTCACAATGAGCTTTAAGCAGATGAAGGTATATTAAAGTAAACCTGCGAGCAATGTCTAAGTTGATGTGAAGAAGTTTATGGTATCATAAGCTGTTTCAAATACTGTGGATAATTGAAGTGAATGCATTTCAACTTCAGCCAGTGCTGCTGAAGAAGGTTTGTTTTAGGAGCAGTCTGATAAACTACATCTGCATACTTGAACTATATAGTTTCTTTCTTACTGTAAAAAATAAAACATTTTCTGTTATGGTATAGACTATAGAACACCATACTGAAGGTGATTTTCCGGACTATACCTATGTTATCTATATGAAATTTAAATGATTTACTTTGTTGAGTATTTCCAATTTTCAATAGCCTTCTATACCTATTTCAGAGGCAAATATTGTACTTTTACTCCACTACAATTTTTTGAAACTTTTAGTTACTAGCTATTTTGTAGATTTTGAATAATATTACAAAACATGCATTAACATATTTGTGTGCTTTCTTTCATTACAAATATTTTGAATTGATATATTTGAAAACGACACATAATGACTAGCCTACTTTTACTTTTGGTACACTACATTTTGATATAAATAATTGTAGTATTTCTCCATTCATTGCAGTATTGGGAAAAAAAACGTGAGTACGTTTTTACACCACTGGATGCTGCTTGATGGGATCTATTCTTTCTAGGCAAGCGACACCGTCGTACCACGGATTATATAATACAGCACAACGGGGCACGCCCCGCCCATTTCGCATAGCTCCCGTTTTTTGCGTGGAGGAGAGAGGAGGAGAGAGCAGGAGGAGGAGAGCTCAGCTTGGACGAGGAGGTGTGAGACAGAAGGGAGAGAGAGAGAGAGTGAGAGCTGAGAGGGACATTATTATTACTACCGTGTCCGTGTGTCTACTACTGAGGAGGAAGGCAGCCACGGCTATCACACGGTCGGCCAGGCAGGCTAGCGAAACGCATCGACAGCAGTAGGACAGGACAGTCTGAATCGCGGCAGCCACCCGCACCTGTCGCCCACCACCCCCGGCGGCCAGACCCGGCTCGAGTCGATCGGGGTGTCCGCCTCCGGTTGTCACTGTCAGTGAATAATAATAATAATAATGCGCTGACATCGCCAGCGAGAAGTGACAGAAACGTTGTCCCCCCCCCCCCCCCCGGATTAGACAGATGAGATAACTCACAATACAGAACGGACAGCCGGGCGGATTCGACTACTATACTCTCTCCTCATCATCCATGTGTCCGGTCATTATTTCACCGAGGAGAGGAGGGACATAACTGCCGTTGGTGGATGATCTTCTTATCCGCAGTGCTCCAGTCGGACAACACCATGTCGAGGCACCAACGGACCCCGTTAAAACTCACCGCCGACAATGTGGTGGAGGTCAAGAGCAAAGTGAGTATGATCACAATGAGGGATAATCATGATGATGTTGCTGTTGTCTTTGCCTGTGCTGTGCAGTGTTTTTATTTATTTGTTTATTTATTTATGTAGGTGCACCGTCTAACCGTAGTAGGCTCCAGTCTGTCATTTATATGCCACCCCCAACCCATAGAGCTAACTGGAATACTGGATGATGGGACTGGGGTGCGTTTACTCGATAGAACCTCAAGGGCCATGCGTGTCATATGCTGTTGTTATGTACTATCTATAAAGTAAGAAGTACAGCATTCCTTCCTAATAATGATATCTTTGGAAAACCATCTCCCGTGGTTATACTCACACAGCTGTGTGTGTGACTGTGTGTGACTGTGTGTGTGTGTGTGTGTGTGTGTGTGAGTGTGTCATAATCAAAGGAACCAAAGGAAATATTGTTACAATATTGTTAAGTTTAGGATTTCTGCCAGGCCTATCTGTGAATAAAAAAATACTTACATTTTATAACCATGAAAAGACAACACTTAGTTATGCCATATCTTGATATTACGATATCCAAATTCCCAAAAGATCCAAAAGATTATCACAATATCGATATTATATCAACATATTGGCCAGCAATATGAAATAAGCCCACATAAGGGGTATTAGAAACATGCAGGGATCATCATCACCATGTTGGCTTGTGGTGGTCTGGTGGACATTTTTGTCAAAATTCTGTTTTTTGTAGACAATAATATTACCAGAAACGCATAAAGAGCTACCACTGAACGACCATAACAGGTCTGTAACTCTGAGAGTTTACAAATGGAACCCGCAATGGATCCTTACGGGTCCATTTGGTTCCATTTGTACACTCTCAGAGTTAAGGAGCTTCTTGCAAATAAAACATTTGAAAACCACTAAAATTACTCTTAATACATGCCATAGTGTCGTAAGTGTCATACATAATTCTAAAGAAAACCCGGAAACTTGACATTGAGTATTTCGGTTCAAAATAACAACATTATGGTGTGTAAAAAAAAGAAAATCTAAAATTTGCCACGGTCAACACATATATTGATTATATGATATTATACACTGTGTATTGATGATCCCTGAATAGCATGTCATCCTCTGTTATCACTGCCTTTAGCAAGCCGGCAGGCGGCAGCTGCTATAGGTTCTTTTTTACACCATTGAGCACCCCCCCACTATTGGATAACTAACTAACGAACGGCTATTGATTACTCATTATTTAGACTGGCAGCATCTCATCTCCACTGGTCTCTGAACATTCTTCTTGGTCGTTAATTCCCCCCACAGTTTGAGTCGTGTTATGCTCCTGTGTTTTCATATGGTTTAATTCCACATTCCACATGATCAGAACTCTCTCTCTGTTCTTGATAACATTGATATATTGTTTCTATGTTGAGCAATACTAAACTGAGAAAGAATGCCGGTGTGCACGCGCGTACGCACGCACACACGCACGCACACAGCCGTGAATTATGTTCAGCCTACAGAGGAGATCGTTTTCCAAGATATCAGGAATGTAGGTCTATTTCTACTTCGATAAGTAAGTAGGATGTCGAGAGAACGGGAAAAAAAAGATGGTGTCATTGGTTCTAACCCACAATTCATTGAGTAGCCACCAAACTGGAGAGAGAGGTTCCTTTCAAATCTGATCAAATTCCTTCTTAGTTATTTCTTAATAGATTGTAATGGTATCTGGCGAGAGGTGATATGTCCTCATGTCAAAAGGACTGGAGTATGTTCCATAATGAAGAACACCAACTCAACTATCACCTCCCAGAGAGCCTATAGAATGAGGAGGGAAGCAGAAGTGCCAAAAGAAGAACCTGTTTGTCCGCATGACACGTGGATGTTCTACTGGAGAGACCTGTTGACAGTCCTGTTGATATGTGTTATACCTGCCACAGCAACGTGTCAAAAAACAAACGCCCCTCTCTGGGGATATGCTACAAGTTCGACATAACCCTGATTTAGTCACAAACTCCTTTCTTTCCCTTCTCATCTCTCTCTCTCTCTCTCTCTCTCTCTCTCTCTCTCTCTCTCTCTCTCTCTCTCATATGCTGTAATAATTCTCTATCTACCTCTCTCTTTCCTTTTATTATTCATGATGTGAAACCACCCCAGCCACTCAATCTATAAATCTACAGTGCTTCAATAGAGCTAGTTCCCTTGTCTGTCCATCTGCCTATCGGTCAACAATCTGCTCATCATGACAGTGGTTGTTTGGTAGGACATTATTGATTGACTCAGACATAGATAGCCTACAGTAGTATACCTGCCACAGCAACGTTTTGTTGTTACTGGCAGAGCTGTGTAACATTTATTTGCCTCTTCTCTTGGCCAGTGCGCACTTGTAAAAGAGACTATGGTCTCAATGTGATTTTACTGGTTAAATAAAATAAATATACACCACTTATAGAGTGTCGCAGTCCCTCCCCCTTTCAGAACGACGAGGGCATAAGCTATATAGAGACATATATTTCCTATTTATCCACATACATGCACAAACCGGTATATGAACCTGAATATGGCATAATATATGCAGCATAGGCTATATTCTGCATTACTTGCCATATATTGGCATAATATGTTAATATATTTAAAATAAAACCATAGCACCACCATTAGACTTGTCATGTCGCACACCCCCTAGAAGGCACTCGCGCACCACAAGGGGTGCACGCACCACAGTTTGGGAACCACTGGACTATATGAAAGACATTCTAATGTAACGAAACATCCTACATATAATTAAGAAAACCTCTGTTCTGCCTGGTTCTCCTCAGTGGCTAGAGCAGTTGATCTGAATTTGCACACACAGGCATCGACCATTAGGCGTATGCACAAAACAACAACGCCCGTTTTTCACTTTCCCAAAATGTACTCTGTTTATTAGCAACTTTATGTCAACACTGGAGATTCGGAGTTCGGGCTATGGGACCTTTCGTCGGCTACCACCAGACTGTTGAACAATTAAGGCATGACCACCACCTGCATGACCACCATCAGGCTCGCCTTGGACTTTTGCTTTCTTCATGGACCTAACTATGGATTATACCAGTAAAGCAAAGGGCCGAAGCAAAGGGCCGAATGGGAAGGGACGGGGCCAGGGCGAGTACACAGGTGGCCCCGGTTGGAAAAAAATTGCGTGTGCACGGGCGTGTGCGCAAGGACGCTGGCACAACTGTGTTTTTTCTCGCTTTGTGGCAAAGTACCAAACCCAAATGATTAGAAATCAATAGTCTCTTGTCTACAGTCCTACCCAAAAGTAATTAACTCTGCCACTGTTCATTGTTTGAGCACGTGTCCACGCTGGCTCAGGGTTTACTGTGGACTTTCACACACAGTGGAAACACACACTGTGAGCTCTATTCCAGCTCAGAGATTCTAATGTTTACTGTGGACTTTCACACACAGTGGAAACACACTGTGAGCTCTATTCTACCTCAGAGATTCTAATATTGTCATTTAAACACTGTACTCGGCACTGGTTCCAAGTCGGGACCCATTTGTGGGTTGCGGACACATTGTCATTGGTCCCTATATTTTGTTTCCTACATTGTTTTTAATATAATAATAATAAAATGTCATGAATAAATTAAAGAAAAATCTAAGACATTCGATAAATTAGAAAAACAAATGTTTAAGAAGTAGTGAAAATAGCCAATCTACAAGCTCAAAATGTGGCTATGAGCTTGTAGATCTTCTATTTTCACTAGTTTGGATACTGGGCAAACATCTAATTTCTCAGGGGCTAAAAGGTTTGGGAACCACTGCTGTACTGTAGAGTTCACTGACCGGAGTCCCACAGGCATCTATACTAGGCCAGGTTACTTTCCCCCCTCTAGTCTGTACACCAA
Organism: Protomyctophum bolini; assembly: GCF_963924005.1. NCBI lineage: Eukaryota > Metazoa > Chordata > Actinopteri > Myctophiformes > Myctophidae > Protomyctophum > Protomyctophum bolini. Next base: position 38,588,782 of record NC_137865.1, read on the forward strand.
TATATATGTGCAATAGAAGATCTACAAGCTCACAATAACGCATCCCATTGTGAAATATGTGTCACTCTATGTCTATGCTGTTGTAGCGCTTCAATTTCCCTTCGGGGATTAATAAAGTATATCTCATCTCTCATCTCATCTCATTCTTAAAGCATAGTTAAAATTAGATTTTTTTTTTAAAGCAAAGTTAAAATTATATTTGTTTTTAATGTTACTCCAACATTCAACCCCTGAATTTACCATGATCCACAATTTATATAATATAATACTCTAGTTTTAATATGTTATTTGGATGAACCTAAGGATCATAAAAAAACCTTGAACGATTATTATTGCAATTTACTTTTGGTCACCCCCCTTTTTTAGCTTACATTGACTGGCCTATTGGTCCCTGAACACATTGAGTCAGGTTGAAGCCGGGTGGAGCTATGCTGACTATTTCATGGTGTCACAAAAACCTATGGGCCAAAAGCAACGATGATAAGGTAAATTGGCCTGTCCCTAGAGGAGGAACAAGACTAACAGTAGTGTGAGCTAGAGAATATTCTTTTGCCCCGAGACAGAGACAGTGCTTAATTAATGGCAGAGCTTGCTGGAGCTCGGCTCCGGAACCTCCCTCCTGCACCCCAAACGTCTGTATTTAACCTATTTATTATTTTAGTTTCATTTTCAGGTCAACTAGGCTTCTTCCCGCTCATAGCTACTTCTATTTCCAAAATATGACATGGGTTGAATGATCAGATTGCGAGTACAAACAAAATAAACTTATTTTGAAATGGATGCCTGCTTTGAGAGGAAATAGGTGACTATGGGACACATCGTCAAGTTGCACAAATCGCACAAAGACACCCGACTTGTCGACTTGCTCAGTCAAAAACGAATATCTGATTGCTTTGCTGGGCCCAAATAAAAATAGACTAGTACATAATTAAGTAGTAGTAGAGACGTACAGTAGCGTTGATTGATGAGGTTGTCGAGTTGTCATGGAGGAGGCAACGACACACAGCAGGTATTTAGCATTACTATACTGTTCTGATGATGGGCCACCAGCCAACCACACGTGCCACTGCTGCTGCAAATGGATGCGTGCACGGATGCGTGCACCTATTGGGTGCTTCTCACCCTTGGGCGTCTTACTGGTATATGCATACTATATTGCGTTTGTGTTCTTACGGCCGGCTCCATTTTTTGCCTCTGCGCTCTGCAGAGAATTAAATAGCCTAGCTCACAGCACGTTGCAACTCAAGGCATTGAAAGCTTGTAGATCTGCTTGGCCTATGTTAATGACATGCCCAAACAGTAGGTTGAAACTTGGTTACAAATCGGGACACATCGGTGGCAATGCTGATGTCATCAAAAAAGTAAAATAATGGTTATATCATCAGTCAGGCTTTACAATAAAGACATGGAGGTTTAACATGCAGTGTAGTGATTCTATTCTTTTAAGCACTGTTAACACATCTAGACTCATATGCAGTTTAGTATTGATTTTGACAGCACATTTTGATTTAGTTTTAGTCATCGTCTTTTGAGTCATATTTGAGTCATCTGAAATAATTTAGTGTCAGCCTAGTTTTAGTCGACTGCATATCACAAGATTAGTTGACTAAATCTACAGTTGATTTAGTCTAAAATGTATTTGGGCAGGCCTTGATAGTGCTGTAATGTGAAAACGTGTCGCAGTGCGACGCGTTGTGAGCTTGTAGATTTTCAAAGCATAAACTGTCCTGTCTTTTAGTTGTACTGGATCTTGTACTGGTAGCTTAGTTTTTAATTCGTTTTTAAGATAGTTGACGAAATCAACGCTGATGCAGTTCCTTGGTAATGTTGTCTGTCTTTCGTGTCTTGGCAGTTCGAGGCAGAGTACCGCCGCTTTGCCCTGAAGAGAAACGGTCCGGGTGGCTTCATGGAGTTCTACCGCCTCCTGCAGACCATCCACCGCATCCCCGGTGTTGACGTGTTGCTAGGATACGCCGACGTCCAGGGCGACCTGCTGCCCATCAACAACGATGACAACTTCCACAAAGCCGTGTCCTCGGCCAATCCCCTGCTTCGTATCATTATCACCAAGAGAGGTAAGACAAGGCGGCTACTTTGCTCTCAATGCTGGGAGCAGGAAAATTCTTTTGATATTGGAACAATGGAAAGATTAAGACTCGCTCAGAGTGTTGCTCACGGTCGTACTTTGACCTACATTTTTTAAACATTCCACTTTTGAATGATCCTAACCTGAAGTCGATGCGCACTGCATGCATTGTTCACCCGAATGTTTTGTACACAACTGTTGTGAATGAATAGAAAGTGCACCAACGTGGGGGCGCCATATCAGGCCATATCAGGCCATTGCGCTGCGACGTAGCCTAAACGAATCAAATAACCAATAAAAATTAGCGTGTGTAGATCCCAACCAATAAAAGTGTTTGGGGCCGCGAAACCTCGCTCAAATAGAGACTCTGTGAGCGAATATAGGAGGGGTGGACGACAACGCTGCGCGGCACGTTGCCGCTCGCGGTACGTCAGCACTGTCATTGAAGATGAGACATGAGACATGTCTTCTAATGAGATTTCATCGTTTGCTCGCTCGCAGGAAATGCAAGCAAGTGTGAATGGGGCGTTACGAGAACATTCTGCCTGTTGTCTCTGCTTGCTTGTGTGTTGAGTGTGAGCCAGAGGCTCGACTGCTGGGACCTCTTCTCTTTGTTCACATCATCAAACACTCTTTATTCCCAGTAAATAACGCCACCCGGTTATTTATTATTATTACATGGCTTGGTTGAATGCTTGATTCTGATTGGCCAATCGCTGAATTCAGCGGTGAGTTATCTCTTGATAATGACCGCTCCGCTTTATAACAGACCGCTGCCTAATCAAACCCTCTGAGCACCAGCTGCGCGGCTGCGCCCCGCTTGATTTACTGCTGTTTCCAACATGTAAACACACACAGTGTAATTTACAGCTAAACATTGCTCTCACAAAATGTTTTTGAAAACATTTGAGCGAGAAATAGACAAAGCAGTACCCGGAGATTTGATCAACTCACTTCCTTGTTTTCCGACAGTGCTCCAGTCCTGTAGCTGGGCAGACGCAGCCAGCGCAAACGTATTATGGAATACTTTTTTGTTGTGTTTTGGGTCAATTTATTAATTTATGTTAGGTAGCCATGTAATAAGCGGGATAATATCTGGCTAGGTGGTCATTGTCGGGAGATCATTCACCGACAGGGAGTTTAACTTCGCCTCGGTGGTTAAACTCCTTGTCTGTGAATTATCTCCCGACAATATTATCCCTTACATAATCTCTCCCTCTCTCTCTCTCTCTCTTATATAGGAGGGGCTAGCGCCCCTCAAACAAAACGGAAAATACGTTTTAGGGATAAGGGGTAATGAAAATATAGGGCCCTGAAAGTGTACAAAAGGTTCCTATCTCAACTGTACCCCACCTTGAGGACCAGTGTTCTATAATCTCACATGCGTCATCTAGCTCTAACCCAGAGCCATGATGGCATCACATCTAGTGCACTGCTCCAAAAGCAAACACACATTTCCATGTTCCTCACACCTGAGGAAGGGCTGCGGCCTGAAACGTTACCACTTCAGTAAAGAAATACTTGGGAGCATAAAATGGTGTGTGCGGTTTTTTGAGTGGTGCAACCACTCCACGGAACAGCAATGTCCTTGTTCACCCGCCTATGTGTTGGTTCACCCACCCACCCATGCACCTATGTGACTGTGAGCACCAGTATGACTATTAGTATCAGTAGGGTCGCTGTTGTGCCAGAAACAGAGAGTGAGATAGTGCTGCACTGTTGCCTGCTAATGAGAGAGAGAGAGAGAGAGTTTTTTTCATTTCTTGATTTGTGACTTTATTTTGATCCAGCACCCAGCCTATATAGATGTGTGAGTCCTTTTTGGCTGTTTGTTCAGCCTCCTGAAAGTTGCCTGGCATTTTTCTTTACTATTGTATTGCCCAAATTTATCTAGGCAATATCTCCTCCTCCCCGATCTCTCCTTTCCCATATCATTCTTTTATGTCTTCCTCTCTATCTTTTCAATCTGTGCGTCTGCCTCAATCTAGTCGCCACTCTCATCTTACTTTCCATTCATGCATGTCTCTCCCCATCCATCTCTTTTGTGCACACTCTACAGCTCCTATTCAATAATTGTTACCCTGGTTTATAATGCATTGCAGTATACTGAATCCCTCTCCCTTTCTCTCATGCACGCACGCACGCACACACGTCGCACGCACGCACGCACGCACAATTTCTCTCTCTCTTCCTCTAATCTGTTATTGAGTAGAATAGGCTGGCATTGTTCAAGATTTACAGACAGATGAAAAAGTCTAATCAGATTAAGTCTATGGCCTCAGGATGAAGAATGAATTGTGGTTTTAGGTGAACGAGAGTAAATTAATGACAGACAGGAGGTCCAAAACACAGACAGACAGACAGACAGAACAATGAGTCAGACTTGAGAGGAGTTTAGTAAAAAGCATCTATCTGGCTGTTTCACAGCCATGGAGTGAGGGATGTGTTACAGTAGGCCTACACTCACGCACGCACGCATAAAATTACAATTTAGGCATTTAGCAGACACTCTTAATCCAGAGAGATTTACAGTAAGCAAGAACAAAACATGGTAATGAATCAAATACATAAAAAATAGTCATCAAGAATCATAAGAACCTGACAGTGTAATATCTATACACACATAGACGCACAGACTGCTGTCTACATAAAATGCTATCTAAGTTACATAAATTGAGCCTTTGCATACGCCTGTAAGGTCGTCGAGGCTAGGGCAAGTGCTACAGCAAGTGCTACGGGCTAAGATGGAGTTTGAAGAGGTGGCTTTTCAGACTATGGCGGAAGATTGGGAGTGAGTTCTTTGTCACACGTCACACGTTTGGATCACGTGATCACAAGTCTCCCGATGCGGGACGTACAATATTGGGTGAGTCTTCAAAGTTTAGGGAAAAACTCCAGCAGTCAAAGGGGGATAAATTATAATATTTAATATTTAATTATGTATAAAATAAGTTATATTTATTTAATTTAAGTATTTTTAACATGGTGCTACAGTACATGCATGCACGCGCGCATGCAATTTCAACCACCAGCATCCTGTTTAATAGAGCACTATTAAACAGGACTGTGAGTATGTGTGTGTGTGTGTGTGTGTGTGTGCTGCATTCAACAAACAACCAGCAAAACATGTTTCACAATCTCACTTCACCCCAAGACATTAGATTGAACACACGTGAACACACACACACACACACACACACACACACACACACACACACACACACACACACACACACACACACACACACACACACACACACACACACACACACACACACACACACACACACACACACACACACACACACACAAAGGATTATAAATGTTAATCTCTATTTTGCCTCAGGAACCAGCGAGCACCTCGTTAGTGCAGAGTTAGCTTGAATAATTACCCAACAAACATGTGCTTCTCACACATTTATTTATCCCTCGAGCAGAACGCTATTCATACTAAACACCTACATATTCACAACAGGAAGGAAAGCATTCTATTAGAGTTGAAAGGAAAACTGCTCTTAATAGCCATGATGGACACTTCAGGGCTAATATGTATGTCTCATGATGATGGACACTCCAGGCTAATGTCCACACATTGTATGTTGTGTAATGTGTATGTAGTCATTCCACGAAACCGGCACAATTTAGCCTTTTTAACTTTTTTTGACCGAAAGGTTTACTTACATCTTTAGCTACAGTATAAGAAAAACATAATTTCCCATCTCAGGCATTCAATTAATATTTGTATGTATTTTTTATATAGAATAATATAGTAACGGGGTTGAAGATTATTCACAGGGTTGTGATTCATTTACTGAAGATGGCCACTACTATGAGATTAAGAAATCAGATATATTGTTGAAATAAATAACAAACATAATTTTCACAAATAATTGTTTTCTATCTTTCTATCTTCATGTAACGGAGTTGAGCTGTTATGCTTTACGACTACATGTGAGAGTATAAATTACTCTAAAACATTGTAAAATAAGGTGTGGCATTGCCTCTTTCTGTAGCATGTTGTTCAGAAGACTTGTAGAATGCCACTTCCTGGTGATGTCACTAAAGGGCCAGTTAATTATTGTTATGGAGGGGAGAATTCATTGTGTAACGGGGTTGAGTGCGATTGGGGGACAGCGCTATATAATGCTATTTTAATGATTAATCATCTATTTATTCAAAAACTAAACATGACTAGCAATAAAGCACCAATAGATTTATACATGAATGGCATAATTTATGGATTTTTGTAAATCTTTAATAGTCTCAAATCCACTTTCATCGAAGGCCATTGGGGACATGAAAAAAATGCTTTCTTTCTACTGAAAGAAAGCACGGTCATTTCTGATATGAAGATAACATCCATGTAAATGTTGGTGACCTTAAAAGGTCAGAGGGACTGCAAATCGTACCGGTTTCGTGGAATGACAAAATGGCAAAAACGAAGCAGAAACAGCATATCTGCAAGCTTACAATGCGTCACTTGCGTGACTCTGAAAGTGTACAAATCAAGTGGACCCTTGTCTTCTCGGTTCAATTTGTACACTCTCAGAGTTTATAGGGTTATTGAAATATATCTATTTTTGTGGATCACTGAGCTCAATATGACAAGTGAGGCCATGCATGGTTTCCGTGATTTTTTAGAACTGACAAGGGGGTTGTAGGCCTAGACACACCCCTTAACGTTTCTGAAATGACTGCCAAGCACTGCCTCTTGAGGCTTATTGCTTTATTAACCACCACGTTAACACATTACACATTGCGTGACGGTAGGCTATGCATGGGGCATGGAAAAGTGAAATGTTCACAACACATGCCTCAAAGCCTCATCAAGCTCTCTGCTTCCATGTCAAGGCAAATGAGAATTCAAATGTGCTCCCTGCGCAGGAGCTTATCTCTCTCTCTCTCTCTCTCTCTTCCACATTTTACCTGTGCTCTTTTTACTTCTGCCTCATTGTCTCGACCTCAAGCCCCCCCCCCCCTCAGAGCGGCTGGGAAACGGTGCCCTACTGGCCAAAGCTGGAACTGCAGGTGGTCGGTTGCGAAAGGGCGCACAGCTGGGGTTTAACACAGAGCGCTCGTGTCGATTCAGATGAGTTAGCACTTCCACATTTTGGACTCAAAATCGAGAAAATATAGCGTTCTTCCGGTGCTTCAAACACCATTGAGCAACTTTCATCGAAGTGAATGGTGGTGGCGGCGGGGCTGTCCGCTCTCTAGATTACATATAACTCTATGCTCAACCTGTCAGCACATCTGTCTCTGTCACCGCATTCCTCTCTGCCTCTGTCTGTATGTCTGACTGTATCTCTTTCTCTAGCTCTATAGACGGTCGTTGGAGAGAGCAAGACCACATTGAAAGAGTGATTTAGCAAAGTGTGTGTGTGTGTGTGTGTGTGCGCTCGCACGCGGACACCGTGGTGTATACAGTACAGTATGTGTGTGTGAGTGTGCATTCATGTACAGTAGCCTATATCTTCTGTTTGTAGGCAGAATTGTGGATGTGTACTTGTGTGCGTGCATGTATGTGACATGCGTGGATGCATGTGTGCCTGTGTGTGCATGTGTGTGTGTGTGTGTGGGTGTGTAAACCAGAGAGTGTGTGTTTATGAGAGATAGGAGACCATCTGCTGTTAGACACCATTAGCCACTCAGTGGGATGAGCTCATTCTAAAAGGCTACATCAATCAAAACAACACCATTCACTGTCACCACTGTATGTATTGTGCGTACGTGCGTGCGTGCGTGTGCGTAAAATGTACTTCCAAAATTGGGGTGAAAGGGGTGACATGAGGTATGGTTTAACCATCCAACATCACAATAGTCTGCCTTTACCCAGCGTTAGTATTCTATTGTAATATCTTAATTACATTAGTACTACACTGGGACTACATTAGTACTACATTGCTAGTGCATTAGTACTACACTGGAACTACATTGGTATTCCATAATTACTACGGCACCTTTTGACTAGGGGTGTAACGATAGATTTGAACAGCGATACGATACGTATCACCATACATGGTTGACGATACGATAACACGGACGATATTGGTTCATTTATGGCAATAAATGTATGAATATGGATATAAATAAGCATACACAGTGATTCTCTGGCAAATACATGGTCATTATATTTGAACACATATGGACAAACCCGTACCTTAATCTTAAAATTGCTAAATACAATGCACAAGTATAGTATCGATACAATTTATTATTTGCATTGCAAAACAATTCAATACCGATTATTGGCATTGCAAAATTATACGATACAAAGTCAAACGATACGATATGTTGCGTTTACATTTCTATATTCGTGAAATTCAAATCAATATTTCGACCCCTACTTTTGACAGCTTTGAAATGTCCAATACCACCAAGACTAAGCTAATATCCTACTGTATGTGTGTGCATGTGTCCGTGTGTGCACGTGTGTGTGTGTGGGGTGCTCATGCGTGTTATTGGCCTAGCTACAGTAAAAATGCTCCATTTGTCCTTCACAACAAATGTCCACTGGAGTAGAACACAATAGAATCAAACAACGGCAGAAAATATGACTCTGGAGATGAGAAAAGCAGCATATTGTGTAGAATTGTACCAATTAAGTATAGTCTGGCTTACACACCTGGACCGAATCCAATGTCTGGGAAAGCCTCTTTGATGTCGAAGCGGCTGTATGTGCCCTCAGACCTTAAGGCGGGGTCGTTTCAGATGTAATGAATCCTGATCTATAAAACCACATGGTTGTTGTCATTTCCTCTTCTTTTAATCAACCGTTTTAGTGTCATTGTCTTTACATGTTCTTGCCAATTTAGTCCTTGCCAATATACCCCCTCCCATGTTTGTATATTATAGTCCCCGTCACTGGCAAGGGCTATAATATATCATCTAGCCTATCATCTATTCTAGACTGAGTGGCAAAACATTGAGCAACATGGGGCGTTGGACCTGGAAGCGCTTGTTGGAAATCACTCAAGGATCCTGGGTACCACCTGTTTCTAAATTGCCTTTAACTAGAAGTGTATGCTAGTCATTAGTGGACCCCTAATGTGCCATATGCCAACATGTAAGTGTTTCTCAAATTCAGCACCAATGCAGCATCCGAGTCTACAGTATATCCAAGTCTCAGTACTGTATAGTATACGTATACACACACAAATACAAAAATACGCAGACAGACACTCTAGACTTGAACATGTGACGTGGTGCGAAACGTAAGCTGTAAGCTGTTGCAGAGAGAGGTGCAAAAACATGCAACAGACTCTGGCTCTTATGTCAACTGATATGCCAACTGCACATGGAGACACTACGCTAACTGTATACCCGCTAGAAGTACATGGATGTACTTAGCGTGTGCGCGCGCTTGTGGGGGGTGGGGGCTGAGAAGAGCACACAGGGAGAGAGAGAGAGAGAGAGAGAGAGAGAGAGAGAGAAATGGAGCAAACTGGATTCTATATTCTTTCTGCCAGAGGGTTCAGGGGAAAATAAGCCTCCAGAAATAACTCATACGCACACATCACAGCTGCTCGTGTGTGTGTGTGTGTGTGTGTGTGTGTGTGTGTGTGCGTGTGCGCACTTTCATGTACAATATGTCATATGATGTGCCTCCTTCCATGCATGCATGTGTGTGCGTGCGTGCGTTTAACGTTGTACATAATTCTATTCTTATGCTACTGCAGCTGTCAGTAATGCAGCTTGCCCCTCCCACATCCTATCCATTGTCTATGGATGGGTGGGTGGGTGGGTGGGTGGATGAATGGATGTATGGACAGATGGGTGTACAGGTGGATGGATGGACAGGTGGACAGATGGATGGGTGGACGGGTGGATGGATGGACAGATGGATTGAAGGAGTCAAGCGATTCACATGTCTTAATGACTGTTGGTAGGGCGTTCCACATTTTGGTGGCATATAGGAGCAAAATTAATTTAGTCCCTTGTTTGTGCCGAATCTGGGTTGTAGTAATGCAGGAAGAGAGAGAGGATGAAATCAAATATTAATAGATCAAATACAAAGACAGAAGAACAGATAGACAAAGAAATGTGTTGCTGTTAAAGAAAAATAAAATGTTGGTTTGGTTATCGTCTCATAAATTATGTTTTTTTTTTGTGTGCCAAGATTTAGGGCTGCACAAGTTAAATGGGGTTCAACGATTATCTTTGCCCAATCTCTAATGTTACACATACCGCTATGCTCTTCTATGCAGAGACAAATCAGAATAGCTGTGATTGGCTTTCACGTTTAGCCTGAATAGATGATACGTTTCTGTTTCATGTGTGGGGCAGATGGGCTTGTTTGGGCACGGTTAGCTATCTACCTATCTATCTCTCACACCTTTTGGATGCGTATCCAAGGTTCCTACTGATGAAGTATTATTAAAATGGCCATGAAATTGCTGCTATAGTTTAAAATATGTCAATGCACGCTAAATGAACATTCTAGGTGTAATTTAGTTTGGATGTTTGGGGAACGATTTGTCTTGTGTGCGTTTGATTCGTCTTGTTTGTGACGAAGGCTCAGGTTGCTGAATCTGACGCCAGAGCATTCCACCTGCCCAGTGTGCCAAGGAAGGCACATCAATCAGTAGCACCTTGTCTGACTAGAGTAGATCAAAGTGTGTGTGTGTGTGTGTGTGTGTGTGTGTGTGTGAGAGAGAGAGAGAGAGAGAGACTGGTTCCACTTGACTTGAGAAACAGGTATGCGTTGAAGTATGCACCCCATCACTATAACATAGGAATCAGTCAGCCAGCCAGCCAGCCAGCCAGGAGATGGGTGGGGCCACAGAGGTGCAGACAGATATGACTCAAGAGAACAAAGACACATTGTAGGTGTGAAGATCTTGGCCCTGTCAGTTATCACTGTGGAACATTTTGACCATGGAAGGAACAGGTATAAGATGATAAACAGTTTAAAGGAGAGTTTCGGAAAAAAAAACACAAAAAAAACATGCTGAGCGTTCCATACCAAATAGAGGGTATGCGCGTGACATCATCGTACCTGGAAGTTATGCGGAAACGCCCACTGAGTGGCAAAAAACTACTTTCTGGCCTTGACAGCCCATTCATCCAAACAGAATTGTTTTAAACAATGTTTGTCACGGTTAAAGTCAGGAGAGCAAGTTGTAGGACCCAAATGCAGGAGGATGCAGGGGCAGAGCAGGTCATTTAAAAAAGTTTAATAACAAACAAAAAACTAGAATACAAACGAAAGACTGGAAGCACAAAGGTGTCAAGACAAGACACACGCAACACACCACAATGAACTAACAAGGAAACACTGGGATATAAATACACAAGGACACAGGTGAACACAACTGAAGATCAACACTGGGATAGGCTGGGGAACTAACAGGACAAGGTGGAAACACTAGGCTAATCACAGTACAGGTTGACAAGGCAGGCAAACAGTAACAAGGCAGACAGGAAACACTAGGAACAATTCTACAAAATAAAAGCACACAAGGGAAAAGCAAAACTCAAACAGGAACTAGGAAACCACTTTCTGTCAAGAAATGCCCTGCATTTGATTATTTTTGTGTCAGAGTTTGGAAGTGCTTGTTTTCAATAACACAACATTTTGCTGCCTCCTGCATTATGTGACATTTAGAAACAGGTGGTACGCTGGACGGTTGAGTGATTTCCAACGAGCGCTTCCAAACTCCAACACTCCATGCTGCTCAATGTTTTGCCACTCTGTCTAGATGAGGAGGATGTGTCCTGATGGGAAAATCATGCATGTGCATACTCTCTATTAGTGGATTTACCGCCCGGGTGGATCAACCGCTATAGAACTCTTATTCAATCGTGTGATTTGTTTTAGTTTTAGTTTACATCTGTTGTAGATGATATGACAGGTTAGTCCATGCAATGTTGTTGCTGCACTCTTCCTGTTCTACGTGGGCTGACCCCTCCTACGCTTTTCTTAAAGGACCAGCACCCTACAGTATATGTTTTATTTTATTTGATATATATTGTTTTTGGTCAATATACATATTATCAACATGATTTTGTAAAAAAAAAAAAACAGTTGGGAAGAAATTCCCCTTTGTGCTAGGAGTTCTCTACTATGAATGCTGAAAATATAATCGAACAGAACATTTTTGTCCAACAGTGTGACTGCTAAAGTTTACCACGTTTTTGATGCAGTGCAAAAAGGGAACTGCAAAGAGAGCACACAAGCTTTGCATGCTCGCACGCATGCACACACACACACACACACACACACACACACACCCCCCCCCCCCCCCCCCCCACACACACACACACACACACACACACACACACACACACACACAGAGAGAGAGTTGTTGGAGTAGTTCTACCTACACCTTGATAACAGATACTGTAAACACAGGGTTGTCTTGTCGTTCTGTCTATGTTAGTGTGGCTGTGCTATGGCTGGCAGGATGCGATGCAGTTACCCCTCATCTTTCAACAAGCAGCTATTCATGCTCCATCTCGTTAGTGGAAGACAGAGAGCGTGTTGCATGTGGAGCAGACAGTGTCAGCAGGTCCCTCCCTCCGATCACAGGTGTTTGGGTTAAATCGGGCTCTCTCTACACCTGCTGTAAATCCAATATTGCCCTCTCGGTCAGGACGCTCTGCGGTTCAAAGCTATCCTGAGCAGCAACGTTGCATAACCCCACAGAAGATGTATATATTTAGTCTACAACGCCACCTCGCAGACTCTCAGCAACCCGTTCGTTGACAGCAGATGTCCCTGCTGACGCTAGACGGACGACCTGGCAACAATCGCAGGGTAAATGTGGGCGGCCGGCCGTGCCTGCAGGCCTGAAACTGATGTAACAGGAATGAGATAGAGAGAGAGAATGAACTACAGTAATTATCCCAGGAGGGAGGGAGGTGTAGTTACTATGGGGTCAAATTAACATATCGTCTCTGCTACAGTACTCATGCTGCTGTAGCCAAAAACACTTTCAATGTGGCAACCCTATGTCCTTATGCAGTACTATAATGATTATAGGTATAAATAAAAAAATCACCCGTGTGACATTCTGTACTCAACCAATCAAATCATCACAAAATGTCATTCCGGCCAATCACAATTTGCGTCTTCACTTTTCTGTCCTCACTTTTGTCTTCAATGTTCAAAGTTCAAAAGATTTCAAACATTAACAAAAAAGAAAAGTGACCAAATTGCAGATCTACAAGCTCACAACGTGTCCTGATAATAGGCTTAAGTGTATAAGAACACAGCAGAGCAGCGACGCAACGCGCAGCAATTAAATGAAATGAAATCATTCAGAGTGACACCTGACCAGAGGAGGTTTTAGATCAGGGTTCACAGGCACAGGCCGAGAATGGACTCCTCATGGAACTCTGAATGAACTTGGACTCCTTGAGGATCTTAGAATGTATTTAATTGATTGAATACTTTATTAACAGTTTGCACAGAAAAGTACAGTTCAATACAAGGTCTGCTAAGAGGGTTTAAAACCCAAGAAAGCCTATATGGCTTGTTTCGGATCCATTCACCAATCACCATTTACAGTAAATGTACATGGATTTCTCTTGAATGTAACTCAGAATTAACTTGGACTCCTTGAGGATCTTAGAATGTATTTAATTGATTGAATCTTTATTAACAGTTTGCACAGAAAAGTACAGTACAATACAAGGTCTGCTAAGAGGGTTTAAAACCCAATGAAGCCTATATGGCTTGTTTCCATTCACCATTTACAGTAAATGTACAGGTACTTGCTGCATTAGGCAGACAGCATTGTATATTTTCAAGTAGTCGTATAATGTTATTGGATTTCTTACTTTGCATATCCCCTCATATGCTGCCTATTACCTTGTTCTCAGTAAAAAGGGGTAGAGATATAGGCTTGGAACACAAATAAAAACTTTAGGGAAAATAATAGATTTTGAAATAGTCAGCACATGGCAGTATAGTAGTTCCTAAAACACAGTTCTTTATTTGAGTTTCGGTGTCCATGACGTTCTTTAGAACAAAGGTCTTTAAAAGCATGACATAATCCTTGACATACATGCTCAGTGTGACCCATGTCCCCATTGCTAAATTTATGCTTTGCACACCAGCAGGTGTATGTATAAATCTCACAACGCATGGCGAGGCCACCATGTTGAATCATGAAGTCAAAATGAGGTATGCTTGTACAAACATATGGCCGCACTGCACATCCCAGATGGTGCAGGGCATAGCAGGGTTACACGCACGCACGCTCGCACGCACACACCAGGCAGGCATAGGGTAAGTATTTATATTATGTCTAATAGTCCATTATGAGTCCTTCAAATAAATAATCAGAAGTCTAGTGAACCCCACCATACCAATGTTGCATTATGACATCTAGCCATCTGATTTACCCACCTGCGGGTGGGTTCTATCAGCGTGTATAGAAATAAATATCACTCGGGTCTGTTGATATTATAAATATACATTATGACGTTGTTTGTTACCATACTGTGAACGTACACAACAGCGTGGAATGTACTGTGCATATAGGATATCATGGCACATAGGAAATGAAACCTCTTTCATCGTCGTTGTGTTCAATACAAAACAATATACACCGGACGGTTGCCTCCTCTTGGACAAACAGTGTTGGGTCTGAATCTCTCATCTGCAGCATATTGTGAAGTGTTATCATTTAACATCAGCAAATGCTAACTACAGAATTATTATGTTCATAGTTTCTAATAAAGTACATATTTTATACCATGCACATACTAACAACAGAGGCTATGCCCGTGAGATCATCGTACCCGGAGGTTATGCAACTCTCAGGCCTTGACAGCTCATACATCCAAACAGAAAAATCTGATCTGATTGTATTAAACAATGTTAAACTCTAACACTAAAATGCAGCAGTACGGAAAGCATGAATTATCCTCTATCTGCAAAGTTTTTACATATTATGAGCTACTTTCTGTCAAGAGTGTCAGAATTTGGAAGCGCTCTTTTTCAATAAGGCCACGTCCTGCTGCCTCCTGCATTATGTGCAACTTAGAAAACAGGTGTTTTTCAGGAGCGCTTCCACACTCCAATTCTCCATGCCAGATGAGAGGTGAGATCGAGTGTCCTCACTGTTGGAAAAGTGATGATGTGCATACTCTCTTCTATACTTAACCACTAAAACCCTGTTTACTTGCCTGGTTGACCGTAGTCCCCCAGGGGTTTGTACTAAGCCAGAGAGTTTTTGAGTGGTGCAACCACTCCAAGGAACAGCAATCTTTAACTCCATCTGTACCGATAGCTGTTAGCATAAACCCCAGTTCCCAGTGCCAGCATACACGTTCACTTTAAAAGACGGTGTTTGCCCACACCCACACACTCACCACACACACTCATCATTGGAGCACAGTCAGCACACACTCTTTACTTTTCGTCAGAAGCTTTTACATGGCGGCAGCGTCGCGGTACAAACTCACAAATTACATCCAAAATGTGGATGGCAGAAAATCCACCAAGGACAGTGATTCTAGAGTCGTACTTATGGAGGTTTGAAAATCCTCAATTCCACTGGTTTGCACTGTGAATATATTTGCAATCCCATAGTTGGAATGGTGGGGCGTTGCTATAGGAACCGGACCAACGTTAAAAGCTTCCGTAGGCATCAACCATTATATAGACGGAGTATACGTTGGGGTATGTATATATACGGACCTGGGATATGACGCCACCTAGCGTATATATAAGGACTTGGGGAACTTTAGTTTTACGAAGGTTAAAAAGCCAAACAGAAATGTAACAATTAATGGTCAAGTAAAATTTCACAATCGTGAAAGCTCAAGTGTTCACAGAGGGGAGGTTGATACATTATTTATCTTTGTACAGTGCGTGTGTGCGCAAAGGGCTTAGCAGTGTCTATACCTTGAGGCTTCAGTCTGGTTTTTCCTTCTGTTGTTCTGTCTGTCTGCCCAGTACCCAGTCAGGAAACAAACACATGCACGCACGCACGCACGCGCACACGCGCACACACGCACACACGCACACACACAAAGCACATAATGGTTGTACATACAGTTACAAGAGCCTGGACTAAAGAGAGAGGGTACGTGGTGTGTGTGTGTGTGTGTGTGTGTGTGTATGTGTGTGTGTGTGTGTGTGTGTGTGTGTGCGAGCGAGCGCACAGCCGTATATTAGGGTAGTTCTCTCACCATTAACGCTGATGTCAGTGGATCAATACGGCTGCTCAGAACAGACGTGAACCCCCCCCCCCCCCCCCCCACACACACACACACACACACACACACACACACACACACACACACACACAATAGAGATGAACAGAGGAGGAGGGGCTGAGATGATGAGAGGAGAGGAGAGGAGAGGAGAGGAGAGGAGAGGAGAGGAGAGGAGAGGAGAGGAGACTGATGGAGACAGATCAGAGGAATGTTTTGGGAGGAATGCAGCAGGGCAGGTATTTTTCTCCAGCAGAGACAGAGAGGCTGTCTTGGGTTGGGTTCTGTTGTCATACGGCCAACAGGCGTAATACTGGAATCATTTAGTTTATGCAGTCAGTCATACAGATAGACTGGGTTGTGCTTTGAAGCAAAAGAAGCAAAGATTTGAGTTAAAAATGTTCGCTCTGAAAGAATATATTATATTCCAAATTTGCGCCACATTTTCATGATTTTTCAAAAATAGCAGACCTACAAGCTCGTAGCACGGGACTCAGTGCCGCGCTATCAGCTTAGTAATAAAGTAATAAAACCAGGAAGTGTCTTTTGCCATTCAAACATATTCACCGGTCCTGTCTCTCTCTGCAGAGAACAGTCAATCCAACCCTCCATTTCATGTATTTCTACTCTATATCTAGCCTCTCCTACATCTTCTCTATCAGGGCTATGACAGTTTATCGATTTTAGCAAAATAACAGATTTTCAAAATATCTGCAAACAATGGATTGTGATGCTATTCATTGTAATTTCCAGTTTTAGGTGATAAGGTAACCACCGAAAACTACAACATTGACGTCAAGCCGCGGTGGCAATCCACTCACCGCGCTTACCCGTACACATCTCTGTTTTTACTAACCAAAGGTGGTCACCTTTTCAACTGGAGCATGAATAGGCTTATCACACTATTAAAACACATGTGTAAAAATATATATTAGATAGCTTTTCTTTTGGCACACATTTTTCATAAAAACAAATACCATAAACATTTAATTATTCAAATGGAGAAAGTAATCGATAGAATGATGGCTCAAAAGATAATCAATATAGTTGCTTATTTCCCAATTGACCTTGCCTTCATTAACCTTTGTCCTTTGACCTTTTGTCCCTCTGTGACTTACTTCCCCTCAGTCCTGTCTGCGTCAGTGGTTGGTATGTTCTAACCTCCCCCCCTGTCTGCGTCAGGAGTTGGTATGCTCCAGCTGTGTTTAATAAGCTCTCCTCAGTGGGGGACTAAACTAAAAGTCATAATGTGGGTGCAAGCTGCATGGGGGACAGGCAGACAGACAGACATGCAGGCAGGCAGACAGACAGACAGACAGGCAGACAGACAGACAGACAGACAGACAGACAGACAGACAGGCAGGCAGGCAGGCAGACAGACAGACAGACAGACAGACAGACAGACGGTGCAGCACAATGGACATAATAGACCAAGATCATATGCACATCTATATATGCTTTTCTCTCTATTTTACTATTTTATTATTATTATTATTATTATTATTACTGTTGTTACCAGACTATAGTTATTGTGACACTTTCTTTTTCTTCCGGAGTAATCAAACTTCCGCTGTGATTGGCCGAGCTTTGCATAACGTTTGTAGCAGCTAATTGGCTGTTGTTGGTTACGCAACCAATCTATGTTTTGTGTTTCTCGTGTTTGGTACAGTGTGGTAAAGCTCTAAACATGAGATATCTCGTAAATGTCACAGAATTTACCCTGTGGGATTAATAAAGGTCTACATTACGTAGTAAATTTGTCGGCTTGGAGTTGTTATTGGTGACTCCTGTAGGACTACACCATACAATGCAATCAGTGGCTTAGGATCAATAACCTTGTATGAAAAGGTATTAAATACACCTGTCCAAAATGTAATTTTTTGTCCATAACAAAACGTGACATTGTAATTGGCTGACAATTACATAGTAATTGGGCCTATGTAAGTGACTGCGGCAACCACACTTTTGGCAATTTTTCAAAATTGCGACTTTTCTAGTTATTATTCTTATTACCTATGCAGCTGCATTGTCTGAAGGAAGCAAACCTAAATACGTTTTACTCTTCTGTGTACCTGCATGGAACAATAAAGCACAACCATGAACCTGCATGAATAGAGAGAGGTTCTGCTATCTGTGTGGTGTGGTGGAGCATGTAGCTACTGTGAGAGAGGTTCTACTATCTGTGTGGTGTGGTGGAGCATGTAGCTACTGTGCAGGACAGTAGCTTTTTGATGTATTCCAATCTGCAAGCACCAAAAGTCTTCAATATGACCCCAGTATGGCCTTTAGGAGCCATGCGTACGCGTGCCTCAAGCCCCCAGAAGGGCTGGCCAGCGTTGAAGCTGCCACTACCTACCGGCCAAAAGAGGAACTGCAGCACGGTCACGGAGGTGGATGGACGCTCAGTGACGTCATCTGCGTAACGTGTGTCAACGCGGACGCTTCAAAACACCACTGAGCAACTTCCATTGTCGCTCCCGGTCCGCCCTCTATCCTTTATAACTCTATGGCGTGCCTGCATACATATGTGATCTATGCTGGCACTTACACAGGGACACACGTTGTTGTTTAACCCTTTGACCCAGATCAGATAGCCTTTCCCAAACACAGCCAGAGATCGGGATCAAATCTGGATTAAAATAACCCCTTCATGCATCGCGCTCCCATCGTCACTGTGTCTATTTCCATTACTGCAATGCTCAGCTGTGTTTTTCTGTGTGCCCTGAAAGCCCTCAGTGATTCACTGTGTGTGTGTGTGTGTGTGTGTGTGTGTTAGATGTTCCCCTCTCATTCATTCACCTATCTGCCTTTCATCCAGAGCACAAGAATGGACCAGCCACAACGCTCTTTATCACCATTGTTGTATTTACAATGGTCTCCTAGCAACTAGCGGCTTATTGAATGCAAGTCTGGAGTTAAACGTGTGTGTGTGTGTGTGTGTGTGTGTGTGTGTGTGTGTGTGTGTGCGTGCGTGTGTGCGTGTGCGCACACGCGCCACCTTCTGAATAAACTATGTGAAATCACATAGAAGCACGTCTCTCTAGACTGTGTTTGACTAGTCTAGTATCACTTCCTGGTTGGTGAAGTGTATACCATACAGTAGCCAGTAGTACACACTGTGCATTGAGAATGTTATTATTGCCCATAACATAAGCTGTCAGTACTCAGTACGTTTCTTCCTCCTGGTGGTTTGTGTGGGTTATTACAACAACAACTAGCTCACTCACTCACTCTTCCCGAATCCCAATACAAGCCATTAAGCACTTAAAGCCTCTGTACTTAGAGATACAGTCAGATCAGAACTGTAAAGTAAACTGTAAACTGTAAAGTAACTAAGTACATGTACTTAAATACTATACTTAAGTGCAAGTATGCTGTATTAGTAGTTTACTTGAGTATTTCCAATTTCCAATACTATTACTTCTACTCCATTACATCTCAGAGGCAAATATAGTATACTATAGTATACTTTTACTCCACCACAATTATTTGAAAACGTTAGTTAATAGTTACTAGTTACTTTGTCTTTTGTTTGTAGATTTTGATGATTATGAATACAAAACATACATTAACCCATTCTGACCTGAGATCAGATTCTACAAATGTCTTCTACATCCGACAGTTTTCTGAAAAAGCTATGTTTCTATGTCAGTCGTTCTTCGATTTTTCAAAAATAGCAGACCTACAAGCTCTTAGCATGAGCTTGTAGATCTGCTATTTTTCAATAGCTAAACCATAACATGATGCCAACACCAAAAGGGGTTCCCGCCCAAAATTGGTTAAGTACATTTTGATGCCAATACTGTTTGACATTTACTTATTTTTAATTCCAGACGTTCACTTGTAACAATATTGATATTATTGGGGAGGAGGGGGCGGGTGGGGCAGGTGATATTGACTGGGGAGGAGAGGGTGGGGCAGGTGAATCAATAGGATCCACAAGCTGTTTTGTCCGACAAATTTGAATCCATCTGAATGGATTCACCTTAACACCTGTATTTGATGGCTTCATGTATAGAGCACCTGACGTCAATATTGGTAGAGGGCGGCGGGTGCTAAATACACAGGTTCATGTACTTTTTATTTGCATTGTAATCCCTGTAGGGGGATTTTAGATGTGAATTTTTAGAACTGTGTTTAATAAACAAATGTTGCGTCATTTCACCCGCAGAACAAGGGAGAGAGAGTGACACTGATCTCAAGATAATTCTTTAATCTAGTACAGTGTAACAATGACTGGATTATACAGTAGATGGGAGATTTAGGAGATTTAGCGTAATCTGTCCGCATGTCTAATCTGTTTGATTATCTTAACCCTGAATGCTGATGATCCTCCACATCTAGACCAGTGTCTAGACAAGTGGGTCCCTTTATTTTTGGTTTCCTACATTTCGTTTTTTGAGTGTTGCAGCCACTCCAAGGAACAGTCCGTCCCTCCCTATGTCTGTCCATCCATCCCTATGTATGTCCCTATGTTTAGGGTACCAATAGGGGAGAGAGAGATAGATAGAGAGAGATAGAGACCTGTGCGTCTGGAAGTTCCGGGGACCCCCACACGGAGTTGCACCACTCAGTTCACACGGGTGTGATTTTTACATTGGGATATTTTAGATCTGCTATTTTTGACAAATGTTATCCCCAGAATAGGGACACTATAGGTACTTGAGTTTTATTTCTCCTGGTACGGTCCGGCAATCCTCTACTGAGGTTTCTGGTTATGGATTAGGTTGAATTAATAGGATTAGAGTAATCTGATTAAATCCATTCCAGTGGAGGAACGGGTTCCTTTTTATGGATCTGTGACTTGCTCTGATGATAACAGGAAGGATAATATATTGTATATTTAAATATATATTTACATAGGGACCAATCAGAAGGCTGATGAATAGTGAATTGTGACAAATTATTATCCAACGACAACAAAAATATGTCTTTGGTCTGAGAGTCTACATCTCATCAAATGGTGATCCGTGGCTCTAATGCCGAATAAATATTGGGCCTTGACATGAAAATTGATATAGTGCATGAAAATGCTCAACCTCTCCATCTCTCTCGCTCTTTTCCAGAAGACGATCCCGCAGTGGTCTTCACCAACTCCCTCCAGCGGCGTAAAAAGGGGCTGGGCCTGACGGGGCTCCGGCCGACCGGCTCCGGCTCCCAGCACCACCAGAAGAGCAAGCCGGGCCTCCGGATCGGCTTACCGCAGGACTTCCGACAGATCTCCTCCATCATCGACGTGGACATCCTGCCCGAGACGCACCGGCGCGTACGCCTCCACAAGCACGGCACCCACAAGCCCCTGGGCTTCTACATCCGCGACGGAGTGAGCGTACGGGTGACGTCGCAGGGTGTGGAGAAGGTAAAGGGCCTATTCATAGTCCAAGTTTAGGTGATAAGGTGACCATCAAAAGACGCAACACCCGAGCACAACCCATATTAGAGCCCTGCACGGGCCCAAAATATGGGTCCTGTATAGTGGCCCGGCCCAAGCCCGACACCTTTTCTAGCGCGACGCTGCGCGTGCATTCACGGTGCGAGCAACAACAGCTGCTGCACTGTCAATCAGCAGCGCTTTGCTCTCGCGGAGCATGCGCGCAGCTGCAGTGCATAACTAATTAGAGGAGAGAGAGACATGCAGTAAGGGCCGTCGAGATCGGGAGTCGAACCAGCCAGACTGGATTACCAGCCACGGTGCCTGGACCATTGCGCCATGGCCCAGGCCTTTAATAAAAATCTTTAGCAGATTTTAGTGTGCTAACTGTGCTTGCCTGTGTGTGGACTACTATGGAAGCATAAAGCTGCCAAAATTCAGATGAAATGGCAAATACGGAGCAAGCTGCCGCGCTGCAGAAGCAAGTAGTCCAGTCTGGGTGAAATTCACATCGGAAGATTTATATAGCGCCACGTGAGCCCGGCCCGGCGCCCATTGGTCAGGGACAGAAACAGCCCGGGACCTGGTCGGGTCCTATTGGTCAGGGACAGAAACAGCCCGGGACCTGGTCGGGTCCTATTGGTCAGGGACAGAAACAGCCCGGGACCTGGTCGGGTCCCAACAGGCTTGCAGGGCTCGTCGGGCATTATTTTGAGACCTGTTTCAGTAAAAGGTACTACATCTCTCTCTACTACCCTTTCTTGTGATCTGATGTACTCTTCCTCTCCTTACCTCTCCTCTCCAGGTCCCCGGGGTGTTCATCTCCCGGCTGGTGCGCGGGGGGCTGGCAGAAAGCACAGGGCTGCTGGGGGTCAACGACGAGATCCTGGAGGTCAACGGCATCGACGTGGCGGGAAAATCTCTGGACCAGGTGATTACTGAGAAACACGACAAGGACACTAGTTCAAAAGTGTGTGTGTGTGTGTGTGTGTGTGTGTGTGTGTGTGTGTGTGTGTGTGTGTGTGTGTGTGTGTTTTGATGCCAATACTTTTGCACTTTTGGTCAAGTACATTTTGAATTCCGGACTTTTACTTGTTGTAACAGAGTATTTATACATTGCAGTATTGATACTTTTACTTAAGTAAGACATCCGAGTACTTTTTCCACAGGCAGTGAAAACCCGACCCACTCGGTTGAATGGTGATACAAACACAACTGACATAAGGCGTTAAAAACCAGACCGACGTTACGCATTACAGAGGCATTTGAATGACAGGAGTGTGACAGAACGATGGAGATATGCAGAACAATTAGAGGGAGTAAGACAGCAGGGACGAGGAGGCACTAGCGGTAATCACATGCCGCTCTGTACTGCTATTAGGGCATGCCTCCTGGCAGAGATCTGTGCTCCACCGAGAGACACTTTCTACTAGTTTAGTTATAGTTTCATCTGAGGCTCGGTAACACGCAGGGAACCTTCCCTGAGTTATAACATGATGTGAAATCAGGCCAGTTTTGAGACGCTCGATCCAGAGGCAGAACACAAAGCAGAGAGGATGTAAGGAAGTGGAGCAACATGAACACTGGGAGGCCATGAAGGCTTAACCACGATGTAAGCCCTCTAGATTTAGTCAACTTAACCCGAGTTGGCTCTGCCCCTTTCTTCCCCTCTCCATCTCTTGACCTAAAATAGCTGATCTACAAGCTCACAACATGTTGGATTGAGACACGTTGTGAGCTTGTGGGTTTCCAGGTGACAGACATGATGGTGACCAACAGTCACAACCTCATCTCACTCTCTTCCAGGTGACAGACATGATGGTGGCCAACAGTCACAACCTCATCTCTCTCTCTCTCTCTCTCTCTCTCTCTCTTCCAGGTGACGGACATGATGGTGGCCAACAGTCACAACCTCATCTCTCTCTCTCTCTCTCTCTCTCTCTCTCTCTCTTTCTCTTTCTCTTCCAGGTGACAGACATGATGGTGACCAACAGTCACAACCTCATCTCTCTCTCTTCCAGGTGACAGACATGATGGTGGCCAACAGTCACAACCTCATCTCTCTCTCTCTCTCTCTTTCTCTCTCTCTTCCAGGTGACAGACATGATGGTGACCAACAGTCACAACCTCATCTCTCTCTCTTCCAGGTGACAGACATGATGGTGACCAACAGTCACAACCTCATCTCTCTCTCTCTCTTCCAGGTGACAGACATGATGGTGACCAACAGTCACAACCTCATCTCTCTCTCTCTCTCTTCCAGGTGACAGACATGATGGTGACCAACAGTCACAACCTCATCTCTCTCTCTCTCTCTCTCTTCCAGGTGACAGACATGATGGTGACCAACAGTCACAACCTCATCTCTCTCTCTCTTCCAGGTGACGGACATGATGGTGGCCAACAGTCACAACCTCATCTCTCTCTCTCTCTCTCTTCCAGGTGACAGACATGATGGTGGCCAACAGTCACAACCTCATCTCTCTCTCTCTCTCTCTCTCTCTTCCAGGTGACAGACATGATGGTGACCAACAGTCACAACCTCATCTCTCTCTCTCTCTCTCTCTCTCTTCCAGGTGACAGACATGATGGTGGCCAACAGTCACAACCTCATCTCTCTCTCTCTCTTCCAGGTGACAGACATGATGGTGGCCAACAGTCACAACCTCATCGTGACGGTGAAGCCGGCCAACCAGAGGAACAACGTGGTGCTGCGCGGGAGCAAAGTCTCGGCCGGGAACGTCTCCACAGGCTCTGCCGGCTCCACAGGCTCCGCCCCTTCCCATGACTCGCCGAGCCCCGCCTCTCAGAGCAACCCCATGACTGCTGGGTGAGACTAGTGTTCATTTTGTCGACAATTTTCACTGAGGAAAACTAAATAAACGCTGAATAGAAACTACGCTATGATGACTAGAACTAAATAAACATATATAAATAAAAACTAGACTAAAATGTTAGGGAGGGACTAGTAGAGAAGAGATCCAGTATCCAAAAGACAAGTCATTTTATGATTGGTTGCACTCTGAAAATAGCTTATCTACAAGCTCACAACGTGTAGATGGCTATTTTCAGCACGACGCCATCAAGGCCCGCCAAAGTAAAATTTTGATGACAAAATCAACTGTAGATTTAGTCGACTAAAATCTTATACTTAGTCGACTTAAACTAGACTAACACTAAAATATTTCAGATGACTAATATATGACTATAAAACTAAATGAAATCGTACTAAAAAAATAAATCAAAATTTGCTGTCAAAATCAACATTGACCTACTGTATACAAAGTCACTTTTTTCCCCACTGGTTTTAACTTCTCGCCTTGACCTCTGCCACGACCTCCACAGCAACAGCGTCGCTGAGGGCGACAGCGAGGACGACGACGACGACCTCATCATTGAGAGCGACGGCCTGCCGACGTACGTCTCGCACCGCATAACCAACGGCAACGCAAACCACAACATGGCCGGCGTCTCGCTTGGCAGCATGCGGCACGAGTCGTCTGGGGCGGCGGCGCAGAGGCCCCTCCCACAGAGCGTCTCCATGCCCGGCGGCATGGGAGGAGGCGTGTCCCTGAGTGACTCTACACTAGTGACCACGCCCACCAACCATGGAAGCCCCGCCCACACAAACAGTAGCCAGGAGAGCATGAGGGAGGACGGCAACGTTATAACACTGTAGCCATGACGACGGCCAGGATGGAAGGAGAACTGCTAGCTTAGCCTGGAGAACACACTATGTCAGGATGGAAGGCACACTGTTAGCTTAGCCTGGAAAACACACTGTGTCAGGATGGAAGGCACACTGTTAGCTTAGCCTGGAGAACACACTGTGTCAGGATGGAAGGCACACTGTTAGCTTAGCCTGGAGAACACACTGTGTCAGGATGGAAGGCACACCGTTAGCTTAGCCTGGAGAACACACTATGTCAGGATGGAAGGCACACTGTTAGCTTAGCCTGGAGAACACACTACAGTATGTCATTATTCATGACTCCACAACAGTTCGTTTTACCTAAAAAAACGTATTCTTCTTTTTTTACTACTAAGTTTTATTTTCCTTTGATCAAGAATGAATATATGTACAGTATGTACTGTATGTATGTATGTATGGATGGATGGATGATACTGATGGATAGATGGGTGGTAGCCTAGAAAACTACAGAATAGGAGACACAAGTGAAACACTACAGATTTTTCACTAAAGCGGGCAGCCTACTGTACCTAAACAACAAAATGATGTGATTGTGGCGGAAATGAAAAACACGTTCATGTCATCGCTTCTTCTTGCACCAGACTGAACTAGCCAAAGTCTGTTTTTATTTCGGACTCTTAACTAATTGAATGTTAGGCGATACAATGATACAGGTTACAAGGCACACACTGCCTTCTTAACGTTTTACTAAGACAGGGCTCATACATAATTAGAATTAAACAAATTATAATATGAGTAAATGTCATTAATGAGCCTGCCAGACATAGGACCATGTGGATGTCATAGCACTAGTGACACAGCTCATTAAAACCATATGATATAGGAATAAGACCGGGTCTGGTTGTTAATTAAAGCTACAATCCAGGAGTTTTTATTTATTTATATTTTATTTTTATTAATTTGGCTAACCTTTTTCCTAATTTCTGGATCAAAGGAGGATAAAGTGAAATTAACTGTTGAAAATACACCACTTTTGTCATACGACGTTGTAGCATGAATTAGCCTCATGGTTCAAGCCTCAAGGCAGTAGCACAAGATGCCTGAAAAACAGCATCGTATTTGTAACTCACATTTTCCCGGTTGAGCGTGGGCCATGCATTTTCATTTTTTTTGTTAAAAAAAAACAATTTTCTCAGGCAACTTCTATTTCGACATTTGACATGACCAGCATGAGAGAACATGAAAGAGTTATGTACAATAGTTCATAGATAGTGTATTAATTAATTATTATTATTTCAAAATATTTTCAAAAACACATTGCCAAATTCAGCAATTTGTTTCCAGAAACATCAAAGAAATATCTTAAATTTGAAAACACATGTTTAAGAATTAGTGAAAATTGCCGATCTAAGCGACACGTTGCCATTTTCACAAATGTGGGCCCTGAGGGAATGCCTCATTTTAACCCATTCTGACCTGAGATCAGATTCATACGAGGTTTCCACTGGACACACACTGGTCTGATTAACCCATTCTGACCTGAGATCACAGTCTAAAAATGTCAGTCGTTCTTCGATTTTTCAAAAATAGCAGACCTACAAGCTCGTAGCGCGCCACTCGGTGGCGCGCTACGAGCTTGTAGATCTGCTATTTTTCAATAGCTAAAGCATAACATGATGCAAACACCAAAATGGGTTCCTGTTCAGAATGGGTTAATTTGTCTTTTGGGTCACAGGCTAAAAGGTTTGGGAACCACTGATGTATATGGTTCTCCGTTTGGATTTGGATCCATTTAGAAAACAGAGTTTTAAACAACACTAAGATTGTCTGTCTTCCATCTTCACAAAGTTCACACTGACTGTATAAAGAAAGCAGTGGCAATGTAATCTGTAATCTATCACCTCCGCCAAACTCAAGCCATAACAACAATCTCAAATTCAACATTCTCGCACCAACGCGCGCACACACGTCAAACACACACACACACACACACACACACACACACACACACACACACACACACACACACACACACACACACACACACACACACACACACACACACACACACACACACACACACACACACACACACACACACACACACACACACACACACACACACACACACACACACACACACATTGTAGCCAGAGGGCTGGAAAGTAAAAAATAAGGAAATTCCTGTCATGTTTGAAGAGCTTGAGAGCAGCGTGCCATGGGACATTGGTCGCACGCACGCGTGCATGTGCGTGCGCACACACACACACACACACACACACACTCGTCTAGATTGTATAAACCTCATCCTGTGTGTGTTTGTGTGCGTTTAGCACACATTTCCCCTCATGAAAGCACAGGGGGAGATCATTTTACATTCAAAACGGTCACGTAGATGGACCAGTCTCTTCATCTCACTTTACCTTGTTTTTCTTTTTTATCGCCTTTTTGGCCAAGCTTTCACTCTCGTTTCAAACCCAAACAAACTGTGACGGCAGTATACACATAAAATTCAGGCTACGTTATACAGATGTTTAGTGATGCTTTATGATTGGATCGTTGAGCTGGTGTACCTTTACGTAGTCATTTTTTAGAAGAGAAATGAGTTTGTACTCAAAACATTCAGCAGTTATGTACATATTTACATTCTCGGATTGTTTTCTTTCGCTTATCTCCCTCCTAATGTTGTAGCTGGAACTCACGCAATGAGCCACAATGCCACATGTATGTACTGTGTGTGTGTGTGTGTGTGTGTGTGTGTGTGTGTGTGTGTGTGTGTGTGTGTGTGTGTGTGTGTGTGTGTGTGTGTGTGTGTGTGTGTGTGTGTGTGCGTGCGTGCGTGCATGCGTTTGTGCACATGGGTGTGTGTGCACGTGTGTGTGTGCGTTGCATCAGATTACTTTTTGTGAAAACCACCTGTGATAATACAAGACTTAAATCTAACCTCTTTATCTCTGTGCATGTGTGTGTGAGTGCGTGCGTGCGTGTCTGTGCATGCCGACTTGTAGTTGTACAGTACGAGTGCACATAATGTCCCATGTAATGTATGTGTGTGCACTGTGCACGTGTCTGTCCATGCTTATATGTGTGTGTGTGTGTGTGTGTGTGTGTGTGTGTGTGTGTGTGTGTGTGTGTGTGTGTGTGTGTGATTGGCTAAAACTGCAGACACAACAGTCTTGGCAGAGTAATGGGGCGCCTCCCCAAGCACCCGTATTGAGTTGAGTGTGCTAACCCAGTTTTTGGAGGGACCCTCGATGTATTTCCCTTGGAAAATAAGCTTTTCTTAAAATTCTTTCTTAAAATTGAAAAAAGAAGAAAAAGAAAAGGCTAATCTGCACGCTCACAAAGTGTCACATGAGCTATCTTTGCAGCATGACACCGTCGTCGTATGACAAAGTACTCACACACACACACACACACACACACACACACACACCTTAACTGATGACCAGTCATTTTGGACAAAGAAGGTTTTTTCAAAATAGTACTGCTTAATTCCCAAAAGGTGTTTAGGACAGTGAGAATAGTTCTCTGGAATCAATGCCTTTTAGGAACTTTGGTGGTAGTCATGGTGTTTCTAGAGAGACAACCTTTTCAATTATAAGTTTGTTTGTGGTGATTCTGAAAGGTAGCAGAAAGAGTGCACACGCACAACAGAAAGAGTGCAGGAACAGATGGGGTTTGTTTAGATGCAGGAATTGAGAGCTGGGGGAAGCAATCTAACTAAGCGACAATTGCACAACAAGGTGAAGTGTACCGATATTGGAAAATTACAATGTTACTTTAATGTTATTTCCTACATCCGAACATCTCATCGTCAAATGATACCATTAGTAGTAGGCCTACATAAAGACAGTAATGGATCCTAGACAGTAATTATAATCACTTGATTTTTCTATGTTATTGTAATATTTCTTTGTTTTGCACTTGTACCTTCTTGCCAATTATTTATCTGCTGCTGTATCCGTTTTTGTTTTTGTTTTTTTAACTAGAAAACTCTTATGTGATTAGCCACAGTTCCCTTTGGCTGGATAGTTGAACTACCGGTACATTTAATTTGTATTCCACTAAATGCTCCAGTGGAATACGTCGCTAGGCGTACGCAGAGTACGCACTGTGCTTGGGGCAACACGCCGAGGGACGCAACAAAATATGCCAAGCCGATCCTCATATACATTTTCTCTGCGTCTCCACCGTTTAATAACAAGTGCCCGTGCGTGGGGCCTCGAGTTGCATGTGTGGCCAAACTGGCCTGGCCAGCTCCCAGGCGGGAATGTGTGGAGCTGTGAGAGAGCGTAGCCCCAGTTATATTTAGTAGTGTGCAAGTGTCGCACACACAAAATAGCCGATTTACATCATTACATGCTACATCGTGATGTAGGTTTGTGAAGCAGGGTGTTGCTGAAAAACAGCATTCGTGCTGGATAAACATGAAAATGTCCATTCTGCGGTGTGCTCAAACCATTCTGCATCCAAAATCCTATTTTCTTTACTGTCAGATTGTCGTCGTTTAACTTGTGACACAAAAGATAGTGTTTTTGAAAGATCTCTATCAGACAAAAACATAAAAGAAGAAATCGTAATAGCATCGTGGCCTTTCCAGTATGTTATAAAGTAAAACGGATTGACCGTGTTGTATGACAAAGAATTATTCAAAACGATTTGGACTTCCAGCAAAGCATAAATGAAGCTTTAGGCGTGATGATCTAACATACAGTAGCAGACCTGGTACAGTTTTCTGGTCTTATTGTAGAGAATCATGAGGATCATTTCATCCATAATTATGATCTTTTCAACTCATGATGACGTGATGTCTTCGTGTCTGGTAAGACAAGTGTACCCCAGTCCATAGATTAAACATTAGAGACCAGAGTTTAATCTAATATAGTCTACCAGTGATGTCAACTAAAATGGATAGTAGTGCAATATACTGTTTTACACACACACACACACATATTTATCTTATAAGTATGTAAATGTTATCGATATTAATAAAACAATATTAGATGAAAAATATCAGATTATTAAACAAGGGATTTCTTTTGATTAACTGGGAGAACTTTTCTAAGTAAAACATTTTATAATATCTGTAAAATAAGGAGAGATTTTTATTCTTGTACATTTAATTTGTATATTATGAGCAGAGAGATGCGTAGCAGACTTTATAACAGGGGATTTTGGAAACCGAGGTACATTGTTTGGAAGGAATTGAGTGTGTTAACTGTTAACCTGCACACAGTAATCCGGTTTATTAGTTCATAAAAGGATATTCATATTACTGCTGTTACGTAAACATTGCAGTAGACCCACACTGTCATTTTAAAATGACTCATAATAATGGGGATATGGTTACATCTGGGCTGTTACTAAAGACATCTTAAAGTGCACCAAATGATTAAATGGAATATGTGAATATTCAGCCGAATGATAGGACGTTGCTATGCAGGTCAACACACTCATTTCCAGGTTTACATATTGGGCACTAATTATGGCTTATTACTGCATCCACAAGTTATCCTTATTTTTCTGCATGCCAGTGCCTGTCTGTGGCCGAATCCCTGCTAATGAGCATTGGGATTATTTGGTTTGGGATGTAAAATGGCATAACTCGAAGCAATTGTTTTTTCTGTTCTGTTTTTTGCCATGCATCTTCTGGATTCTCGCCAATAGGTAGATTTTGTAGACTCGCAATCTGAACTACGTTTTGGTTAGTTTTTTCTTTTCTTAGGAAAACAAAAAACAAAACAGCCCTCTTGATTTGAGTGTACATACTATTAGGTGGTATAGCATCAAGCAAACGCCTACTGCACCAACATAGATGCAGGTGGCGGGAAGTGCCTTTGATAAAGCAATATATCACCCTTTTCCATGGGAATCCTGTCCTCCTTTCAGTGCTGACGACATTGGAAAAAATGTAATAATGTATCGACATTGACATTTTTCACTTAAGGTTTTCTTTTGTACGACATGAAAATAACAATGCTACATTTTCCAGTTTGTTGGGTTCACTACACCAGTGGTTCCCAAACCTTTTCATGCTCAAGGACCCCCAAATTGACACTAATTAGCCTGCGGACCCCCATTTGAAAAGATATGCCAGGGACTAGCAGAGATTCTCAACCCGTTTAAGTTCAACGACCCCCAGCTTGACATGCATTAGTCTATGGACCCCCATTTAATGGCATTTCTATCTCTGGGACCCCCAATTTATATTGTAAAATCAATGTTGATTTAACTCTCAATGTGTCCAACTCTCAGAGTTACAGACCCATAAGGGTCCATTTGGTTCCAAACAATCATTTAGCTGGGGGCCCCCCTGGAACTCCCTCAAGGACCCCTGCATGGTTTGGGAACCACTGCACTACACAAGCATCAAGCTATCTGGTTGTGATGAATGAAGACTTTGTGGCAGGACAAACGGCACAGCGCCTCCAGACAACTTCGGACATTGCTTGTTGTGTTCATATCTGCCCATTCGGACTCAATAACAGAGTGTGTTATGCAGACCTCTAAGCTAGGAATTACGGACTAATGTGTGCGCCCGCCGTTTACTGGATATCCGGAGTTTCTATGTGATACGCTATGGGCCTGGACAGGACATAAAACTGTGAATGTTATTTGAAGAAAATGTGCCGATTATTAAATAACAATATTATCGTAATAAAATACGAAAAGTGTGTTCGGCTCATGTTTGTTTTTCTTTGATGCGGCAGTGTTCGAACTCTTGACTTATTCTCTGGTGCAGTTGAAACCAATGTGAACCTGGCGTCCCGGTTTTGGGGCATTTCATTACTAGCAGGTCTACAAGCTCACAATGCGTCACATCGTGGCACGTCATCCCCTGCATGCTTCCGAGTCTGACCTAATGTATGCGTTAGAAAATGTGTAGGCTCCTGAAACTGAAGAAAGCATAAACCCCCTCGCCGCTGTCATAGAAAACACTATATACAGTGGTGTAAACTGCAATGTAAAGTACTCAAGTACTGTACTTAAGTACAATTGACTTTACATGGAGTATTTCCAATTTTCTATACAGTACTTCTACATCTCTGAGGCAAATATTGTACTTTTACTCCTCTATTGTTTGAAAGCGTTAGTTGCTATAGTCACTGCATGTAGATTTTGATTATTATTACAAAACATACATTAACCACATCAGCCCTATAAACCTTTCAGCCATTTGAAAGTAGCCGATCTACAAGCTCACAATGTGTCCCATTGTAAGCTTGGGGAGGCAGACTTTGGTTCGACATATCGACCACAGTCAATATACAGTATAAATAGAAAACTGAACCTTGTGCTGGAGCTCAAGTTGCATCGTTTGATTTGAATACTATAGTCAATCTCAAGGACAAAAAGGACACTCCTTTGTTGTTGTTATCCCCCCCCCCGTATCTTTTCTGTCTTTCACTCGCTGTCTGGACGAGAGATATCTACCTTATCAAGAAAGAGAAGCCAATACTAATTGCATGGAATCGTGCGCTTTTTGTCCGTCAGTGTATCACTCAAAATCCCCATACATGGGGAAAGCCCCCATATACAGTATTGTGCCAAGGTCTCGTGACATCACTATATGTCAGGGATGATCAGGGATCATCATAGTAAATGCTATTATGCGACCTGCTGTCACAATTAAGCCCATATATGGAGATCCCTGATGTCATCAATATAATATTGTTACGAGTGAGTACGGAAGAGGACCCAAATGCAGGCGACAGTAGTTAGAGCAATAAACTTAGAAGGATGTATTAAACAAACTGAGGTTCTTCCATAAACAGGGAAAAGAAGGCATGACAAAACCACAGAAACTATACAGGAACTCACACCACAGGAAACTACGAACCAACAAGAACAATATGCAAACACAGGACTTAAATACACACAGGAGAACAGGGCACAGGTGGAACCAAAATACAATCAACATGGATAGGCTGGGGGACTAAAAGGACACAGGTGGAAACACTGACAAATTACAAGGCAGGAACACTAGGCACAAATACTACAAAATAAGAGGAGCGGACCGTGACAAATAATATGGATAGATGTCAGAACCTGTTCTGACATTCCATATGCTGATCTTTCCCCATCCATCCTTCCTCTTCGATGTCTCCCTTTTGACTGATACCTGTCCATTTAAACTCTAGACGGGCCTGCCCCAAAGTTATTTGTACAGCCGCGCCTGGCAGCCGGCAAAAAGTTCTCAACAGGCCAGAAAATGAAGGCCCGGCCTACCTGGTTACATATTGATGGGATATAATGGGTGAGCGAGCATGACAGCAAAGCCTTTTGGCTTTGATGTGGGGTGTTGTAGCCTTATAGGCATATTAACCTACTATCCTATACTATATGCCAACATAATATGCATGTAGGAAATAGTTTGACTGCTATTACTGTATATCTTTATTAACTCTCACCTCTTCAGTTGTATAATCTAACATACAAACACCCCTCCTTACTTATTTTTGCAATATCCTGTGTTGAACAAAGCATAAACAGTACATTTATATAGCGCCAAAGGCGCTTTACAGAGATTGTGCATTACATTCACACACCGATGCCAGAGGAAACCATGCAAGGCACCAACATGCACATCGGGAGCATAGGGGTTCAGAGTCTTGCTCAAGGAGTCAAGTCTGGGGAGCCCGGGTTCGAACTGGGAACATCCGATCACTCTACCCCATGACACACTGCCACCCCATCTGCCAACAACAGCAAAACAACTCATGGATGATGGATATAATAACTACTACCGTCTCCAAATCTGTCTGTCCAACCGTATGTCCACCTGAGTAGGACCTTTGACCCCTGTCTGAGTAAAGGAGCCATGTATTGAACTGTGCTTGGCTCTATGATGAATTGATCATGGTGGACCCTATTGTAAACAAGTGTAGTTTATGGTGTCGTAACAGTTTTGTATTGAATTGTGCTTGAAATGTACTGTAATTATCCAATCTGTTAATCAATCAATCAATACAATACAATACACTCAAGGCAACACACAGACTATAACACAGTATAATACAGTCACAGTCACTATATATAACACACAGTAACTATAACAATTAAAGTATAGTTCCACCGCTCAGTTCGCACGGTTGGGATTTTGGCTCCGGTTTAAGAAGACCGTGTTTCAAGCAATTGAAAATGGTCATTCCTCATTATGAATGGACATTCATCATATAAATCTGTTAAAATGCTGCCATCTACTGGCCTTAAATCCATATTACCACAGGGAGCAAACTGACTCATGGAGTCATGGACTTTTAAACATTTTAGTGTGTGAGTCTGTGAGTGAAATGTCTGTGCACTGTGATTAGCCCTAGAGTGGCTGCCGCTGTAATATTGCATTTCATCATGTATTCCATTTCCATATTTACACAGCCATAGATGATAGATCACTCCTATCATATGCCCATACATTGCCTTCATGCCTACAGGTCGGTTTTCAAGGTGGCGGCATTGTTTAGGCTAGCCTAGTAGGCTACTCACCACCATAGACTGTAAGTAACAAATTAAATGTAGGCCTACTCACCCAATACTTATTGCTGCAAGCCTGCGACTAATGGTCAGCTGTCATCTAGATTAGAAAGTTGCTACAGTAGGTCGCACACGTCCAATTGAAAGTTATTTCAGAAAACGTGAAGGTATTAGGTAGCTAGCCTATAGTAAAATATCTCCACTTTCCCAGTTCCCACGAGTTTGCACTGAACGGATCGACAGCGAGATCATTCAACGACGAACCGGAACCACATTTCCTTCAGTGAACAGTAAGTACTAAGTAGCCTACTGTGCACAACATAAACACGTACGGTAGGCTACGGCACGGGTCGGCGGGGTAATTAATGACACCTGTCGATTTGTGTGTGCCCCCTGCGAAAACTAGAAAAACCTGAACAAAATCTATTATGAGTGTAGACTACTGCAGACTGGTTCTCAAACCTTTTCGACCCCCAAAATGAGACTCATTAGCCTGCGGACTCCCATTTGAAAATATAGGCCAAGAGAAGATTTGCATGGATCTAGCAGTGATTTTCAACCATTTTCATTTCAAGGATCGACCCCATGGGTTTGACCTGAATTATAGGCTATAGCCTACTATCTCTGGGACCCCAATGTATATTGTAAAATCAAAGTTAATTTAACTCTGAGAGTGTACATACCGGTAATGGTCCATTTGGTTCCTAACTGTCATTTAGCTGGGGACCCCGTGGAACTCCCTTAAGGGCCCATAGGGGTCCCCGGACCCCACTTTGTGAACCACTGGGCTACTGTACCATGAAAAATAAATGCCATTTTGGAATCAAATTAAAGCCTTTAAACAAATTTCCATCTGCAGCCTAATAACGGGACTCCCTGGCCATTAGGTATTCCTTCCAGATCTTTCCATGATCTTCACATAACTACAAGTTATGTATTTAGATAGGCAATTTAACCATGAAAACACAGGCCTTAATTGGTTCTGGTGACTGAAAGTGTTTTAAAGTGTGTTTTAAGTTTACATATTTTTGTTGAACTCTCGCTTAGAGGTAGAGCTGATAATTATTTGATGATGATACTTATTTTGTTACATGTTTTTGAGCAACCCATGAAGAATCAGTGAAGATATAACAAAATCATACTCTAACATCCTTCATTTTCATTGGCGTTTAAGTTATTAAGATATTTGTAATTCTCATACAATTTCTCAGTGAGAGTAGTCCTCGGAAACTTTATTTTTAGGTTTTTATTCCCAGGAAGAAAATAACCAATGACTACTATAGTGTGTGTGTCTCTCTCTCTCTCTCTCTCTCTCTCTCTCTCTCTCTCTCTATCTCTCTCTCTCTCTCTCTCTCTCACGCACACACGCACACGACACATGACATGACCAACTATAGGCATAAAAAGCAACAAAAAAATGCATACTACGGTAAACTACATCTGCCATCATTTATTCAGAACATTTATTAATGCAACTTCATAATAACCTAATTCTAAATTCCTTCATCAAAATGAAAAAGGTTTGTTTTATGCATTTGTAAACCACTATTTGCACGACAATGCTGTGTAGTAGCAGAAAGTGTCTCTCTCATCATCTCTCCGGTAGGTATTGGATGAACAGCTTCTCAATGGGCTTACTGGTGTCCAGTGAACGTGACCGCTGGAAGCCTGGGTGGATGCAAACACAAGCCCCCAGAACAATAAAAAAAATAATAGGCTTTCTTTTTAAACTTTCATGTTTGCAAGAGCACACACGCACGCACTTTTTAGTGCATGCAGCATGCATATATGAGTCAAAATGTTGTCACACTGTATCCCTAGAACACTAAACCCAGAGTGATTTTCACCCGAACAATTGTAATTATGTGATTTTTTCATAATGTGGCTGATGTCTGAGGTGGGTGTGTTTCTGAGGTAGGAGTGTTTCCCTGTTTTTGTCTAGTGCAGGCATGGTGTTCGGGTGAATTTTACCCAGGTTTAGTGATAGAGGGTGTTGAATCATAACAGAGGGTAAAAAAGATATCCCATAGGCTACTCCCACAATGTGGGCAATTGATGCAATTATCAGAATTCATCACTGGACCATTCATGTCCCAGCTCCATTGTTATTATTGCTTTTTTAGGAATAGTTTTAAAATAATACCCACATTCTTACACTGATTTTGCCCCCCACGATATCCTTTTTTTTTTTTAATTGAAATATTAAAGAAGAGTACCTCAAATTGCCATGTATTGTTGTACATGTATTTGGATGAGAATCTTTTTTTAAATCACATTTATTATATCGGGTAAAATATACCTGGGTTTTTAGTGATGGTGTGACAACATTTGGGTTTAGTGTTCTAGGGTCGTGGTTTTCAACCCAGGCCCATTATTTATTCAGCATTTGAGCCTGCACAGACCACCATTTGATGACATTTAGCCTATCAGACCCACAACGTATTGGGTTGTATAAAACGTATTGTTGGATAAGATTTTGTGCGCAATTCCATGCTATATTGCTGTGGTACCATAGGAGAGATAACAGGCAAATGTTGATCAGAATAACAGTTATTCTACATTCTCTAATTGTATAGACTTCTTGTACATTAAATAATGCAGATTTTTAACAATACTTTCCAGCTCCATTATGGACCCTTGTTTCATTTTCACACTCTCAAGAGTTCAAGATCAATAAAGGGTCTATTTGGTTACCAACTCGATTTATCTGCATATGGGGACTAGCTGGAACCCCCTCAAGGACCACTGGTAGAAAACCACTGTTCCAACTTCCAGGGCTAAGGCCTGTATTGAACAGTTTGAACACTACCACTCAGGAGTTGAGTGTGGTGTCTTGTATGCACTACATTGCTAATGAGACCAACTAGAGTCTGATCATTCTGTGGCGGCTACCTGGGATGTACCCTGCCGGCATGGAATCGAATGTCACCACTCACCATGCAGACACATTTCTCCTCTGTGCATCCTGCACATAAATTGTCCGCCTTACCTTCCTACTGTCTGCATCAATGAAGAAATACAAAGAACAAGGTTGCTTAATCGATCTACACGTTTGGATACTAATTATTAATTCATTGAAGGTTTGGGGAAATCTCTGGCATTAACAACGTGCCCAAAATAGGGACACCAGGTTGAAAGTGGTTACAAACAGTTTATAATGAAGCTCATTTGTAGCCTACCTCTGACTGCTGTATACCAGCCCTTCAGTTCCGGTTCCAGAACACTATTTTCATTGTCTGGAGCATACCTCCTGCCGTCTGTAAAAGGAGTCAACGAACAGTCACTTTCTGCACAGACATGACACAACAAATAATGTTCTTTTTGTTTAAAAGGTCATGGGTTTCAGCTCTAATTAACTCACATTTGCCTTTCAGGTACATCATGGACTGTGGGCCCCAGCGGATTTTTAGCTGAAGAGAAATCAAAATAGCAGGTAAGAGCATTATTGTTCCGTCCAAATAGAAATTGCAGGACCTATAAGTTGTTGTTATTCTTTCAGGCTGTGGTGGAAAGTACGTAGCCTATAGCTAAATACATTTACATGTACTCAAGTGGTGTACTTTAATAAAGCACAATTTTGAGGTACTTTTACTTCATTTTACTGGAGGCTAATCTTGTACTTTTTAATTCCACTAAAATTATTTGAAAACTTTAGTTAGAAGTTACTTAGTAGATTTTATAGTACATTGGTTATTAAAAAAAATGCCGACCGACAAGCTCACAATATATCTACACCTTGTAGATTAGAACATAGCAAATAATGACTACATTCACTTTTGGTACTTATTTTGTTCTTTTACTCAAGCAAAATGTTGAATACAGGCCCTTTACATTTTACTTAAAAGAGTAAAATATGTGAGTAATTCTTCCTTCCACCACTGCCCATAGGTTGACATAAAACAGAAACACAGAGCGCTGTACCTTTTGTGCGTGGCTGCATTCCACAAGCAGAGAGACAAGCAAGGTACATGTCCAGAAAACTGTTCTTGTTACCCTCTGAAACGAGACAGAGAACACCACCACTTCAGCCCTATATATATTTCGGCCATTTGAAAATAGCCAATCTACAAGCTCACAATTCATTGCCATGCGATGCATATGAAGAGTTCTGTGAACACAATGAGTATACTTTTACTTTTGGTGCTTCAAGTACATTTTGATGCCAAACAATACTTTTGTACATTTTTAATTCTGGACTTTTACTTGTAACAGAGCATTTCAATGTTGCAGTATTGATAGTTTTAATTAAGTAAAACATGTACCGGTAAGTGCTGATTCTACCACTGCAAAACATACACATAAGCAGGGGCATCATTTGGGGTCCCAACCATGGCATGGCAATTGCCACCAGCCAAAGCATTCTCAAATTCAACGCAAAGTTATTTTCTCTACCTCTGCACATTTATTTTTCCTCGTCCAGATAAGTGATTCTAGATAGGCCAGCTGTGAGTGTATCTTAATCCACATTCCACACTATCCATCAGTCTGCATATTTGGTTTATTTGGTTTATTAGCTACTACCTTAGTAGCAGCTACTCTTCCTGGGGTCCACACATAAAATACATATATTTATCAATATCATTGTTCCCATTTTAAATACAATCGTGCCGTTTACATTTCTGACTAATAAAGTATTCAATCAAGTAATCAAAAAATTCTCACAAATTGAACTCTGCGCGCACACACACACACACACACACACACACACACACACACACACACACACACAATGCTTCCGTATACCTACCTTTTCTGCCATTGTAAAGCCAAACTCCGGTCACAATCTGGTCACACCATCTGTGATTACACCAATGTTCCCATCCCCTTATATTCTCATTTTCTCTGTCAATAGCAGCAGGCTATTCGATCTGGGCCCCCCGTGCAGTGTACTGAACTCAGGAGTGTGCTCGCCTAGCAGGACTCCTGTTTACTAGCAGCTTACACGCAGTGGTGGAAAGTAAACTAAGTACATTTACTTAAGTACTGCAAAGTACAATTTTGAGTTCTTTATAGTACTTTACTTGAGTATTTCCAATTTCCAATACATTTACTTCTACTCCACTACATCTCAGAGACAAATATTATATTATAACAAATGAATTGAAAACCTTAGCTACTACTAGTTACTTTATAGATTTTGTTTATTATTACAAAACAGACATTATAACCACTTCAGTTCTATATAGCTCATAGTGCGCCACTCGGTGGCGCGCTATGAGCTTGTATAGGTCTGCTATTTTTGAAAAGTCGTGAAAATGCGGCACAGATCTTTGAATATATATTCTTTCAGAAGACTTTTCGATGTCAGGCCTAAATGGGCTTTAAGTATTATAAACATATGAGTACTTTTTCCACCATGCACTGCTAGCAGCTTAAAAGCAGTGAGTCATCACCACGACTTGGCGTAATGGTTGTCAATAGTTTACCTATAGGCTGTTAGTGGTGGAGGGGGGATTGGTTCACTGTGTATTATTAACCCATTTAGGACTGAGACCAGATTCTTCCAAATCATGACAGTTTTCTGAAAACCTATGTTTCTATGCCAGCGGTTCTCAAACTATTTCATGTCAAGGACCCTCATCTGAAAATATGTTGTTCCAGGAATCCCCTAGAAGCAAATATTTGAGTTAAAAACGTTCGCTCTGAAAGTAGGCTTACATATATTCGAAGATTTGTGCCACATTTTCACGATTAAAAAGAAAATAGCAGTAGCAATAGCTACAGTATAACATAATGCTTAAAACACCAAAAGGGTTAACCTGCAGGTGTGTACGCACACAGATTGAGAACCCATGAAGCTGCATCATGAATCGTTTGATTTGACTCATTTCAATCAGTGGTGGTTACACATTTTGCCTCCCTAATGTCATTCATGGAGACACCACTGATTTGAATTGATATGAGCTGATTCATAATCACGGTCCTCTGTGCGCG
Source organism: Protomyctophum bolini (assembly GCF_963924005.1). Classification (NCBI taxonomy): domain Eukaryota; kingdom Metazoa; phylum Chordata; class Actinopteri; order Myctophiformes; family Myctophidae; genus Protomyctophum; species Protomyctophum bolini. The sequence goes on from NC_137865.1 coordinate 38,629,471, forward strand.
GGACAGACTCTGATCCCCCCCGACCCACGCTCTGCTGTCACTGCCTGGACCAGCAGACACGCACAGTATGTGGCCTCCAGTGCAGTCGCCAGTCTGATCAATGTCTGATCAATGACCGCATGCACACACACACACACACACACACACACACACACACACACACACACACACACACACACACACACACACACGAGAACATCAACATTTTAGTACGGCACTAGTTAGTTACTGCGACAGTGAGGTCTAACCAACATCATCAGGTACTTGAGCTCTGCTGTTAGCTATAGGTGGTGTGCTTCTTTCCCCTCCTGGCTTTGTTTTCTTGGCATTGAACTTGAGGCAGATCTTCTTGCACTCCTTTTCTACTGCCAGACTCACATGTGTGTGCAGACTCACACACATGTGTGCAGACTCACACCCAATCTTCCACCGTAGTCTGAAAACCCACCTCATCAGACTCCATCTTAGCCCGTAACTCTTGCCGTAGCACTTGCCCTAGCCTCAACAGCCCTATTATAGTTAGGTAAAGTTAGCTTAAGTTGTGGCAAATCTGCAAAAAAAAAGCTTACCACTAGCTTTCTTCACAGATGTGTTCATAAAGGTGTCTACTATCACAGAACAAATTGCTCCAACCCAACTCCCTTGGGAAACTTTGTGACAGCTGCTGAAAGTTGGGGTACCATTATCAACCAATATGAGGCAAATAATTCCAAATTTCATTATACTTTAAGTAGCATGTGACATGTCAAACTAGGGGGTTTTCATGATGCTGAATCCATTCCAAGCATGAGTTTTGCACGAAAATACTCAGGCTAAATTCGGCCATAGCCTCATCACATTTGTGATGACGGCTATGGGCTATTTGTGATGACGGCTATGGGCCTGTTGGCCATTTCTGAAGCTTGGTTTCGGACGACACTTAATATGGCGCAGCCTCGTGTGAGGCGAGTGGCGAGGAGCTGGTTTCAGAAAGGGGGATCGGCTCACACATCCCCCTCTCAACAACACTACTGGCAGTGTTGTGAAGTTGTGTTGTGTCCGCAAAACACACTGTGGCCACTCTTAGATACCAGGGGATTGAACATGTTAAATGCCCCAGGCGAGGAGGGGATCTAAATAGAATATTGTTACAGCGAAAATACTTTTGGATTTACACCCTAAATACAATGTCCCCAAAGGGAATGAACGAGGACTTCCCCATCAGCCACTTTTTGTAATTTCTTTATGGTATGCTGTATATATTCGAATTGTTGCCTAATTAATAATACCTGATTATGTGAATCACTGTTTTAGATTCTTTAATAATCATGATGTCCTTTTGTCTTACTCCACTGTGGTGGATTTGAGAAATGTGTAACACTGTTTTTAATGATATTTCAGTATTTGATCGAATGACCATGTAGTGTTAGTTCCACCCACTGACTTGACTAGTAACGTGACCCGTGGGTGTCTATTTAAGTGGGTGGATCACTGACATCTTGAGTTTGACCAGATGAAGAGCCTTGGCTCGAAACGTCGTCAATAAAATAATAAAATCTTTTGGAGCATACTAGTGTGCGGGTTCCCTTCTCTTTTCAAGTGTTGTGAGGCCCCATGTATTTCTGTATTACCTGCTACCTGCCTGTTCAGAAAGGCTTTAAATACCCCTGTCACTTATGACGTCACTTATTTCCCTCTGCCTCCCTCTAGGAGGGGCTACAATAAGATTGTGCCTATTTCCACGCCTGCTTGTACTGACAATAGTCATTCCCAGTTCCATCTTCCCATTGTTCTCACTTCCCAGTTTGCCATTAATTGCCAAGTGTCAAACACACACAAGCACGCACACGCACGCACACACAATGACATGCTGTCAGTACTGTCAGTTTGCACCTCAAATAATTATTTTACTGTATGTTTTTGTTTACATTTTAGGATCTGCAAGAGCTCTCCAAAACAAATGCTGGGGTTCACATTGTAACATTAGGTGAGTGAGACATGGTGCTGCCATATTAAGTAAATTAAGATTATTGGCTGCAACTAAATAAGTGATGCAATACAGTGTATTAATACTGCTGCCAATTATATCCCAAGTCTGCTGAAAAAGTTGTAGTCCAACTGTCAAATGTGATCCCCCTGACCTGGCTGTTGCTATAAGTGTAGTGTTGGCGTTGCTGGCACTAGATGGCACCAGATCCCAACTGCCATTCTATGCCCTGCTACAACATTGTAGCCTGGCTAATAAATCAGACCGGATCAGCCGTTGGCAAAAAACAATTGCAATATTAGTCTGGTTTATTAGCCAGGCTAACAACATTGCCCACAGCCTATGATGTGTGTCTTTACTAGACGTAATCTGTTGCTATTGGCACTCACTCAGCCTCAGAGAGTTCTGGGTATATTCTGTTCAGCACGCCTGGTTTAAATCAGTTATGTTCCGGTGTTCAATGAGTGTAGACCATACTCTATGCTCTATGGTGTAGACATACCGAGGAATCCTCCGTCTCCACCACGGTCAGACTCACCCACCAAAGACACTTATACGTGAGTTCACCTACCTCTACCTGTAGCCTACTGCTGCGTTGTGCCAAGTTCTACCTGCTGTAAAGTGCTGTTGTGCCTGTTGGATGTGTGCTGCTGTACTCTGCCGTTCTGCCAGTAAACATCAAGTACTGAAACTCCTTGTTGTGGCATCATTCCACACGCCTCCATCACAGAAAGTTTTGATTGATTGATTGATTGATTGATTGAAATATTTATTAACAGTTTGCAGAATTGGTTACCAACTCTCTATAATTTAGCTGGGGACCACCTGGAACCCCCTCAAGGACCACTGGTGGACCCCGTACCACTGGTTGAAAACCACTGCTCTATTGAACTTAACACATGCAGTAACCCTCACAGATGGTGCTTATGAGTTGAGCGAGACATGGTGACATGGTGCATAGAGAGTCATGGTGCGTAGTTGAGAGAGTAAAATGCCATTTGTTTAATTTTATTCACTCCTTCCTCTCAAATCAGACAACAGTTTTAACATGATGAAACAATATTAGTGTTATTTGGAATACATTTTTCTGCAGTCCCCTCTACCCAGAGCCGTCCAAAACCAATCTCCGTTCAAATATCTCTGAGTGCTACAGCCAGAACTATTTCACCTTGTCTTGCACAGCAAAGACATTATCTAGTCTTAGCTTTATGTGCTCGGAAAATAATACCCTACAGTATGTGGCATAACCCTGCATAGACAGCCACATTGATTTGTGTGCCACAACAACGTAATGACTAATTTATACTGCATCACATAGCCAATATACATGTCAATTAGCTATTTGGCTATGGTGTCGTGTATACAATATACACGACACGATCACACTGTAAAGCATAAATCAGGCTCAAGAATAAGAACTTTTGAACCTTGAACCTGTTGAGACTAACGATGTTGAGACTATCTTTTGAGTAACATGGGTCGAGACAGCAAAAACATTGATTGGTTTTAGGAAGGCGAACAACAGAGAAACAAACAGGAGAGAGGATGAGCAGACAAACAGGTGAAGTGACAAAGATTAATTAGGAATTGGCCAGCTCTTCTGAGGCCAGAGAGGACTGGAGGCTGTCCAGGGAACCCAGCTCTGCAATAACAAAAGCATACATGTAAAAAGCAATTTAAGCTCTACACTTCTTCAGCAAATAAAACAAATGATAATCTACTACAAGCTCACAATGTGTAGTACATGAACTTCTTTATCTGGAATGGTTATTGTGAAACACGTGAAAGATTATATCAAAAATATATTTAAATTGAAAACATTCTGTCTCCAGAAGCAGAGATAGAACATACTGTATCCCCACCTACTGGCAATACAAATTAATGACCGGGGGATACCAAAAGCAGAGGCTTGGATCTCCACCCCAGACACAGGTGAAGAGTTGAGAACTGACTTGCCTTTAAGTTTGAGGTAGGACAGGAAGTCGATGACTGTATGAATAATGTCCTCATCTGCTATCCTCTGGGCCCCTGTGGAAGGAGAGCACAGTAGAACGTCAGTGTACCAACAACCGTATGTACAGTGCCCGGATGGCTGGCGTAGCATCCATAGCACTGGTCCACAAAAAGTGGGTTAGGACTAGGGTTGCAAAAATAGGGAAAATCCCTAGTATATCAATATTACATCCATATTTGCGTGTGCGCACGTCTGACCTGTTCTGTAGTCTTCATCCTGGGACATGTCTCTCTTGCCAGCCAGGCCAGCCTTGTCCCCTAGTGTCCTGTGTCCTTCCATGCCATCTGAACAATCAAGGTTAGTGAGAGATCATTACAATTATGACCATAGATGGGACAACTAAATAAATACAAACATACACTGACTCAACTGTTTGTTAATATTTTGAGGTAAATCAATTTCTTAATTTGACAGAATTAACCTAGTGTTAATGAATAAATAAATCTCCACAAAATTGAGAATATATTATGTTCTAGAATCAGGCAATAAGAATAAGACAAAGTTATGAAATTAAAACATTCTACAAACTGATTTAATATTTAAATCAGCAATGAATGAAAGCATTTAAATAAACTGAAGGAAGGCACAACTACTTAATTTTACAAGTAATCTAATATTAAAGGTATATTCAGTGTTTTCACTTAATTCAAATATCACTTCTTTTTTGTTTTGTTGTGATAATCCTCCCTACTATAGAGTGTGCTGACCATATAAGGAGTTCCTCCCTGTCCCCAGTTAACCCCTGGGGTCAAAAAACCTTAGGTTTTGGTTTTGGCTAGGTGGCCCAGCCTTCAGCCAATCAGGATAGAGAGAGGCCTTCCGCCAATCATGATCGAGCGGGGGCAGGCCTTGGTGTGCGTGCTGTTGGCCTGTTGCGTGTCCCCCCACTGTAGTGCGTGCATGTGCACATCTTGTTACCGGGGCAGACAGGCGGGTTTTCCAAATCACCCATATCACTGAATGCTCCTATGAGTACATATTATAACTAAGTACATACGAGTATCAAGTAGAACACACATCCACACCTGGTTTTCTACATTAAAAAGCATCCCACTTCAGACAAGAAGCATCTTGTGAGAAACATTTACGCACACACACACACACACACACACACACACACACACACCCACACACACACACACACACGATACATATTGTCTGCCTACACCTCATGAGAAAAGCAAAATGACATCTTTCTAAACGTAGTCAGCGAGTGTCACTTCATTTTTCTGTTGTTTGTGTCGATTTCCAAACTTCTACGGACCAGCTGCAGGGCTTGGCTCTTGGAATTGCATAAAACAATATGAATGAAATGAGAAATAACGTAAAACCACTATAATTCACACAAAAAAAAAAAAGTATGTACAGAACAAGCTTAGAGAAACAAAAATCATGATACCTAAACAAGCATGCAAAAGTATTCTTAACACATTAGGGTATTTCAGGGCGTGGCCGAATCCATCATTCCTTGATGGGGTGAAAACTACACTACCTTTGGAATTGCAATACGGAACCTAACCGTTGTTTTTTCTTCTTTTCCCCCCCATCACGACATAACTTATGGGGAAGTATTGTAATGCAGGTAATTGCAACAACCATCGATGTTGTGAAATTTTTAAACGGGACCGCCAAATATTCTAAACTTTACGCGATTCTGCTAATAATCACAACCAAGTTTTTGTGGGGTCAACCAAGGAATCACGCAACGTTGATACCCTTCCCCTATTCGCTCAGCCATAGCATTAGTTAATACTCTATTCAGATTGTATAGGCATGGATATAAATTTGGTTATTATAAACCTACTGGTATCACTCTACAAAAAAGGGTGTGTTTGAGGTGTTGATTTTGATCAGTTGAAAGAATCAAGGATAACCTTTCGAAGTACAGTATGAGCACGAGTAGTACTCTTAATAAAATAATTGGGTGGTGAATTCACCGGAGAAGTGGTTATGAAAAAAAGAAAAGAGGACAGTACTAGTACTATAAGAGCTGTTTTTAATTTGTCACAAGCACTTTACTGGTCATTGGCCAATTACCTCCTTCATGGACGACCAAATCAACTCCTACGGAATGGCAACAGGTTAAGAACTTTAACGTCATTTTATCACTGTCAATGTATACGCTTACTGTATGTTGTCTGTCTGAAGTAACATATATAATCCCCTTCATAGCCGTTTCCTGTGACATTAACGCGTCATGAGGCCATGCCAGTTAGCTGAAGTAGTGCTTCAGTCACCATACTTACAACCCATCAGTGGTGCTTTTTAACCCTGAACATGTAACATACATTACCTTCTTAGAGTGTTCACAAGGCACTATGTCTATTTTTCTGGCCTGACACTTTAGTATTACAATTATAATCTACAATATTGATATTCTTTACCTGGCTGGCTTTCTTTTGTTGTAAAGCATTGAACTATTACATCTTAGTGGGTGTATTGTAATCTCTGTCAGACATAACAAAGGACTTTAAAAAAAGGATTTAAAAAAGCTATGACAAATAGTGAAAATGGCATTTATCTACAAGCTATTTGAAGATTTGTTTAAGCAATTAAAACATATATAGCACCTCAGCACAAGCACAGAACCTGTATCATAAAAGTTCTATTGGGAACTGAACAAATAATAATAATAATAACCTTCACATTTTAACTTATGAACACAAACAGCAGCGGCTGGGTAAGGATAGACTATGGGCCAATGGAGCAGCTGCTCCCCTGACAATACTTAAGGGCACAAGACAAGGGCAGGATGTTTGCACAGAGCAATTCCTGTCCGTCGGCCAAGGCCCTGCAGCGTCCGTACATGTTTCTATCTTACATTGAGGGCCCTGCAGCTCTCCTGTGTCTCTGGTACTGGGAGAATCCTTAATCTGAATTAGGTGATCAATACGACCTGCAACACAGGATGAGGCAGGAGCAACCTTTACCTGGGCTTGGCACACGCAGTCGCACACACACACACACACACACACACACACACACACACACACACACACACACACACACACACACACACACACACACACACTCACTCACTCACTCACTCACTCACTCACTCACTCACTCACTAGGTATAATGTGTCTCTCAAATCTGAACTGAATCAGATTCAAGAATTTAAGGAAGCCAAACTTGTAGTGTCATGTTGATATGTTCTTCTCTGTTGCATGGATTGTATATGGATATGACATATAGGGACCTACAACAACGCACATTTTATAAACCAGCATAAATATTGATGTGATCATCAGTCTACTTGTCGCCCCGTCCGGTATTCAAGACAAATGTGTATAATGGAGCAGCAGCAGCTGAGTAAAGCTGGCCTAATGTCATGGCATGGTGAAATGTAATGGAGAACTGATATGACTCCACCAGCATGGAGATGAGGACAGACAGGTCTGCAGTATACACCATCAGTTTGGCTTCAGAATCAAAGCTGCACTCCATTTCATATTCCCGTACTAACATACTGTACCCGGGGATACAGTATGTTCTATCTCTGCTTCTGGAGACAGAATGTTTTCAATTTAAATATATTTTTGATATATAATGTTTCACTTGAACTGTATATTTTTCACAATAACCATTCCAGATACCTGTGTGTAAACTAAGTAGGTTAATCACTTAAGTATTTCCAATGTTCTATTTGCTCATACTCCACTACATCTCAAAGGATCATCATACCAATAACTTTTACTCAAGTCAAGTGTTATTACCAGACTTGTTAATGGACTACATTTAGGTTTTGATACTTTTACTGAAACTAAAGGACCACTTCACCACTTTTCAACCTATCTTCATATAATGGGTCCCCACTAATAATCATGATAAAATGGCACAATAATTTTTCTACTCAGTCTGTCTCACAGGAGGGCTGTGGGTAGTTCAGAAACCCGTCCACCAGTGGTGACATCATCGTTAGGCAGATTTGTTTTTAAACATTTTACCAAAATGTTTAGATTTTTATTACCGTGAGAACGATGGCTTCCTGCAGTTTCTATTAGCTTGGACGGGTTTCTGAACTGCCCACAGCCCTACCATGAGACACAGACCGAGTAGAAAAAAATTGTGGTATTTTATCACGGTTATTAGTGAGGACCTATTATATGAAGATATAGGTTGAAAAGTGGTGAAGTGGTCCTTAAAGTATAAAAGAAAAAAAGAACCCTACTTTTTCCACCACTGATCCTACTCAGGATTAAACTTTTACAGCTCAATCGAGACGGACACCTTGCTTTACCGGGGAGATATTTCCCATTATGAGCTTCAGGCAGCACTATACTTGTTTTTGTGATGCGTCATTTTCGTCATTTGTTGTGTGGCGCAATTTAATGTCATTCAAATGCAGTTACTTTGTTAGATGTGTAAAGCTGTGTGAACAGAAACACTTTGAATATACCTAAGAAATGAAAACAAAGTATAATAAAAAATATATATATACATTTTGCCCTAAGCACTCTACCTTGAGAATGAGTTATGTTGAGTAGGCTGTTATTTTACTTACGAGGACCTAGGAGGTAGCCTGCGCTGTTCAGAGTCCAGCCTCGCTTCTCTTTAGCCTGCCATTGTGGACACACACACACACACACACACACACACACACACACACACACACACGTGAATTAGGCTGCCTCTATTTGATATTACCAATAAAGGCCTGCCCTAATGGATTTTATTGTCTTGTCTTTTAAGAACTGAATTAATGCATGAAGCCTACACATGGAAATATGGATATTTTAAATTTGTAACTGTTAAATTAACACGTGCATTAAGCTATAGTCTACATTGAACTGACACACTATAGCTACTTATGTGCCATCTAATAAAAAAGCTAGGCTAGACGTTTGGTAATAAATTGGACGAAAAGAGTCAGACACGTTTCAAGTAGTGTTGCCGTGCTACATTTGATTTATAACAAATAAAAAGTAACCTAAGAGCTAAATACAAATTCCACAACATAAATTACAACTTACTGCAATGAATCCAATGGTCTCAGAAAGAGTTGCGCAAAAGATAAGCGACACGCAAAAAGCCCCAAAGTACTTCTGCATCTAAAATAAAGAAGGGAAATGTCACGTTCGTTGATGCACACAACTGTCACGACACAAGTAAAAACGATCAGTGTCTAAACAATTAACAGTATAGGCTCTACGTCGCAATACTATACGATCTGAAACTCACCTTACAGCTGGTGGTGTGACTTGTTGCGTGTTAGAGAGTTCTCTGAGAAAATACGCTTGGATGTTCTTTCCAAGTTGTGCGGTCCGCTTGAAGTTTCGCTGCTGGTCCCTGTGCTCTTTTACGACAGGATCAGTTTCTTAAAATGTGGCTGTAACGACACTTTCACTCGCCCTTTATAAGCCCCTTGAGGAGAAAATGGGACGCTGTTCAAAGACGTCATCGTATAGCCCCGGGCCCCCCTCCTTCGATGGGAACTGGGAAAGGTCACGAATGGGAACTAAATGTAATAATATCGTCATTATATTTGCCACCTTCCTTCTGAATCAGAAGGAGTTTCTTTCATAATCATTAAGTTTTCGAGCGCCACGTGCTCCATGGATTGGAAAGTTTGTATACTAGCCTGATATGCAAATAGAGTAGAACAAAATTCTGTAGGGCTATCAAATATTGACAACTTTGCTGGCATCAAGTTAATGACAGACACATTATGAAAACCACAACACAATGATGAGGATCTGGCTTCATGGCCTATACACTGTAGGCGCTTGGTCCTTTTAAGGATATTTCAGAACCATGGACAGCTCCAGATTGCATCTAATACTCCCTTACGGAGCTATGTGTGTGGGTGTGTGGCTGGCTGGGTCCGTCTGAGCATGAAAACAGCATGGTTGTTTTTCACCACCTGTGCGCAACCTAACACACACACGCATGCACATATGAACTATGGTGATTTCGGGTGTGCCAGTACAGTGACAGTACAGTACAGTAGTAGAGGGTACAGTAGAGGGACCCCCACACGTACGTTAACTCTGTCATTTATCGCCGGAATCGGGCCGGCACGTCCTGTGGCTGTGGGTCAGTACAGTGACAGTACAGTACAGTAGAGGGTACAGTAGAGGGACCCCCACACAGTAACTGTCATTTCTCAACCGTTTCGGACACGGGCGGCTCGCTGGGTGCGTTTCTGTGGGTCTGGAACCCCCCCCCCACACACACACACACACACACACACACACGGAGTTGCACCACTCACTTCACACGGGTGTGATTTTTTACTTTTTCTGGTCCTGTTTCCATGTTACCAATGCATGGACAAGTAATTTCTGTGATGAAAACAGTCTGACGAATTATTAGTGTGATGGCCAGAGAGGCAACCAGACTGTAGTAATTTCCCGACTTTATTTATTTATTATTATACATCACTGTACGCAGTCAGTTACATATTCTCTCATACACTGTCTCTGTTAGTGAATAAAATAGAGAAGTTGAACAATTGCATGATGAAATGTATCCCTGAAGAAACAATGTTTTGCAAAGCAGTGATCTTGATTGAACATCTTAATATAGTCTAATCATCTACTCCAGCAGAATATATTCATCTTTTTGGTCCTGAAGCACATTTTGAAAAAGCACACAATTCTCCACACCAAATGACGACTCGCTGGCAACTGCCAAATCAATAAAAATCTGTCTTTTATGTCGTTGAGAAACATGCCCTGCATGATGACTATTTTCAGAGCCCATGGATTTGTTTTTACATCCGGATACCCCATCCAGGACAGGCTTCAGACGCACGTCCTCAGGAGACCTAGCTCAGATCTGAACCAACACCTCCTCAGGAGACCTATAGCTCAGATCTGAACCAATTTCATTTGGCGTTAGGAACCCATTGCGACTGTATGCCCTTGCTGACGTCGATCCCAGGCAGGGTTCGAACCCACAACCTTTCGAATGAAAGGCCAATGCTCTAACCACTATACACTAGGTATTGATTTTGACCACTTATACGTAGGTATTGATCAAAGACAGGTGTATTTGTTGACTTGCCCGTACAGTATGTGTAAACTATGATTGGCAAAGCATGGCACCACCATTTGGTCTATTATAATTCATTCATTGATTCATTGTCTTTTCATAATACCACATTGGACCATGCATGTTCATGTGTTCCTGTGAACATTGAAATTATACCCGTGTAACTGTGACTTCCAGTAGATGATCACACATACATAACCAAGACATACCTGGCTTACTGACTGTGTGACTGACTGGGGAACACAAATCATGATACGCATGACAGGAATACCACCACCAAAGGCAAGAGAGAGAAATGTCACTCCATGCAGTGTACAACTCAGAGCCTCTTAGCCCTTCTTTCAGCAGTCACCATTGTTATTTCCATGACACCCTGTGTGGACAGTCATCATCATTACCACATCTAACAAGAAACTCTCCCTGGGAGCCACCGGACTCATTGCTAGGACAATGCTCTGATGGGACGTTTTAGCACAGCGTAGGAACATAATGTTCAGTGAATACATTGGAAAAGTGGCCTCCGTCCTTCCTTGCCCACTGTGATGACCTCCCTGTCTATATGCCTTGTACCGCAGTGTCTCTCTCCCTGTATTCCTGTGTGCGTGTCTCTCTCTCTTTCTCTCTCTCTCAAAATGTCCGCAACATAAACATTAGATGCCATTGACAATGAAGGTAAACTTTACATCATCTTGTCCCCACACGTCTCATATTTGCCATCGCAATGAAAGGAGAAATTAGGTCCCCATTCTACACTGTGAAACGGAACCTAATTTTGTTCAGAGTTACAGACCTGTAATGGTCTATTCTATTTGGTTCCTATAACTATTGGCCATTTAGCTGGGGACCCACTGGAGCCCCAGTGAGTTACTACTTTTGAGTTACTTTACTTTTCAGCAGTCAGCACTAATGCTATCCTCCAGCCCATTAGTTTTTAATTGTTTTAATGAACTGATCTAAGGTCTACGCATCTGAAGGCTTTGTGAAGATCATAAATATGCAGTTTAGCTTCAAGTAAGAATAGTTTTATTCTATCTTATACAGTATGTTACATCACAGAGGACACTGATGTTCTCCATTCGATTGATGTAAATGTGGACTGATTTTAGCCCACAGCCCACACAAGTGGTTATTTCTGTGTAAAGGAAAATGGAAAATAATGTATCCATATTCAATATTTTTGCTTAGCAGTATTTTAGTGATTCATTTCACTGATACTTTCCTTGCTTAGCGATGAGCTCAAATAACCTTTAAATGCAATTATATAATGACGATGATAATACAATACTGTATACTATTTCTTCCCCTGCAGGAGGATGTGGGTTGAGTTTTTCATCCCCTGAAAATCTCACCCATTTGGACCATTATCATCAGCCCACTGTCTGCATATAGCAGGGAAACATATAATGGCATATAGACACATTTAGTCACACAAATGGGATCTTTTTGGTCTCTTGCCATGGGGTCATCATTTGTGCAAACTTGGGTGTCCAACAGTGGATGACAGTATGTGTAGGTACTGTACTAGTATGTGTACTTTTCTTGAGTAGGGCTATTTGTTTTTTTGATAATTATGACTTTAACTCCACTACATTTCAAAGACTAATATTGTACTTTTGACTTTGAATATACATTATGAATTAACCACTTACACGGCAAGCCTTATTCATATAGCAGATCTACAGTACAAGCTCACAACACATCATGATGTTATGTGTTGTGAGCTTGTAGTTCTGCTATTTACACTATTATTGATATTTTTTTTGGAAATTTTCTAAATGTCAATACAGCAATGCATTGATATATTTAAAAAATAAAATGTACTTTGTAATTTGTACGAAATTATCATAGCGACCCACCAGTTATATCAATCATATCACAGATATTAGATTAACTAACTAATGTACTGAGCCAAACTACTACTCCCTCCAGTACGTTAACTCAAGTACAAATTTGACAGAGCAACATTCACTTGTAGTTGCATGAGTAATATTTGAACAGGAGTATCCATATAGGCTACTTTGACTGAGGTATACTCAACTGAGGTTGAGTACCAAAAATTGTGTAGTTTTATAAGACAAAAAACAAATGCTCAAATCAAATGTCTCGTCCTACACATTATGTTTGGAACAAACGCCCAAACACACGTAATTGTGGCCCTAACTAACCCCTCAGTGTTTTCCATTGTGTTTGTCAGCCTGCGTCAGTAGCAGGTGCACGGTCAGCAGGTGTGTGTGAGCAGGTGCTGATATAGTAAGTCCAAAACAAAGTTGGCCTTCCTTCTCTCACTTCAGTCTCTGCAGCTATATAGTTATTAAGAAGGTAGGGTTGTGTGAGGCAAATGTCTGAAATAACCAAAGTTTATTGTGCGCACGGGCACATGTATGCGCCGTGAACTTGCCTGACGCCACTGATTAGGACGTGGAGGTTTCATTTGGGATGCACAGACAGAATAAAATAATTTAAAATGATTTTCTATATTTACAGTATATTTGTCCCCCTATATGTCAAACCATTGCGAGGCTGCATGCAATATTAAGTTAGAACCTGTCTGTGTATTATGTTAGCGCTCTTAACTTGACCGCGCTGCATGGTCTGCTTTCCCTCAGTCCCGTCTAAATGCTGTCAACACAGCCCTCTGTGGAGGCTTGGATTGGGTTACAATGACTGTGATGAAAAATTCATCCACACAGTAGCCTACGTTATTGAACTGTCTGGAATGGATCCACGTCTTGAAATAAAAGTTTTGTGCGCTTCCGCAGGTGATAACATTAACCACTTTCAAACTGGCATCTCTGTTTTGGCTGTGTCATTATGGCTGAAGTTTCACAAAAACATTCAAGAACCTTTCAAAAAATGTCCCTTTCCCCAAAGAATCAAGTAATCCATAAAGTAATCAAATAAAAAGCTGATGCATTGCTCAAAAAGGGGGGTAAAGTATATATTCCTCACCTAACCTTCAAGTCACTAACCCTACCCCAAACCCTAACCCTCCCCTCCCATCTTTCTGGCAGAAGCCCTTGATGGATGATTCCACAAATTCACAGGGTATCCTGCATGCTCACAATGTGTCACATTGAAGTGATTATTGTATTTGTAATAATAATCAAAATCTACAATTAACTAGTAACTAAAGTTGTCATAATTATAATTGTAGTAGAGTACAATATTTCCCTCTGAGATGTATAGTGGGGTAGAAGTAAAATTATTGCAAATTGTAAATACTGAAGAAAGTATGAGTAGGAGTTCTGTCCGTCTCAAATTATGTCCTATTAAACCAAGATACCTTAAAAGCAACTGTACTGGGGGCTAATAGCGGGATTTATTAATTTTGATCCGGAAATGGTCAAATCACCCATTGGTTTGGGTCTAGGTCAAGGAGGTGAGCATCAAGGATACATATTTTTTTATTTACTTTCGTCATAATTTCCTCTTCTCCACTCAGCATCAAAAGAAGCACATCACCAGTAATGACTAAAAACAGAACTCCTTCAGATGAAAGAGGAGCTTGCTGAGAAGGAAGGGAATAGATCTATTGTAGCCCGATTAGAGGGTCCAGGAAAATGTAGTCAGATAGTGGGATGGAATAAGGCTTCAGAAGGACACGGTCCCCTGCAAGAAGTGTCCAACTCTACGAGTGCATTTATCCTTTGTTAAAAAAAAGGGGAATGTCCGCACACACTTTTTTGCTCCCTGTCCTCTCTTTATCTTCGCACCGATCCAGGCTTTCTCAAGTTACTTGGGTATGGCATTGGAACCCTTAAATAGGTCAGAACCAAATGGATGTTGTCACTCAATCAGTTAATACACCAATAGGTAGGCTGTATATGTGAAGATCCACTCCAAAAAAGACATTACATCAGTTAAGGGGCCATACTGACAAACAATAGGTTAAAATACAATAAACATATCATCCATCCATCCATCTTCCACCCCAAACCTTCCTGGATGAATTACAAATGTGGTAATTGCACATGTAATTTCACATATAAATGCACATCTTTTAACCAGGATCTTTCTTGAAAAATGGGTTATTGGTATGACAACAAGAGCATGCAAGACACGCATTACTGAACAACGGAGTGACTGTGGGACATTAGAACTCAGAATATGCGCAGTCCAGCATTTGTATTTGCATTTTATGCAAGCTTGCCATAGTGTATATACTGCTCTAAATTACATTGGATTGGAGAAGGTAAAAAAAACACGTAGGGGAGGAGATTGGAAGACTCATTCAAAAGAGAAGCTTTTTGAATTTATGAACTGAGAACCCGAAAACAAATTTGTTATTTGTACTTTACTTGAGTATTTACAATATCCAATACTTTCACTTCTTACTCCACTACATCTTGGATCCAAATATTGTATTTTACTCCACTACATTTATTTGACATAGATGAAACACTTCAGCCCTATATACATTTCAGCCAATTGAAAATAGCCTATCTACAAGCTCACAATGTATCGCGATGCGACGCATTGTGAGCTTGTAGATCTGCTATTTTCAAAAGATTTGATTACTTAATGGGACAATCTGCATGATGAGTACTTTTACTTTTTGTACCATTTTTTAATGGCAATGCTTTTGTACTTTTCAAGTACATTTTGAATTCTGGACTCCCTGCTGAACTGAAGACGCAAGTCGTAGATTTCTGGAAATTTCATAGTACACTCAAACAGTCATTAGCATTTAGACAGGCTGGGATCAGCTCAGAACACAGATACGTCACAGATACACATGCACGCACGCACGCACGCACGCATGCACACTATTCACTTTCTATTTCCGTAGAAATAAAATGTCAATGTCACCATGGGTTTTCATCTGTTGTTTGATGGCGAGGGCACATAGGGACTGGCCATTGTATGAACCTTGAGTAGATTTTTCCCCCTGTAAGTAAATCTGTAAAGATCTCATTCCATTATTGTTAATTCATGTAGGGCTACCCGGCTACACACAGGCGGTTGGGACATCAGCCAGGAATTGACATTGTTATCGGGTTCAATGAGGCCGTTGGCTGATGCCATGTGGTGATTTGCAGATTGGGAATTATCTGCACGATGTATTCTGTGATTTCCTCACATTCGCATTAAATTGCAGATACTCCGATCATAACGCAGATAGAGTTGGGTCTTATCACCTCCACAGTGACTGTGAGGTCTGATCATAACGTAGATAGAGTTGGGTCTTATCACCTCCACAGTGACTGTGAGGTCTGATCATAACGTAGATAGAGTTGGGTCTTATCACCTCCACAGTGACTGTGAGGTCTGCTGAGGTTGAACCAGGCATTCTGTGCCAGGTCGTACACAGGAGGATTGCTTGAGGGAGACGTGATGAACTTCAATACAGATTGAATCCGTGCAGGTGCGGCATATGTACACAGCAGTGGAGTACAAGGGCAAAGGTGGAGGTGGCCGTGGGTTCACACAGCGGCCTTGGCAGCAACTTGTTTGATGTGTGAGTTGAAGGTGAGGCTTCGGTTAAGTGGGACATGAAGATAATTGGGACATACTTGACACGTTTGATACTCAGTGTGGTATTGACATCAGTTTGCATGATGGAATACAGAGGATCTTTCCTATCCTCCTCTCTGGGAGCCAGGTGGGGCTTCACTATACTCAGGCTCACCCCGTGGTCTCCATAGCGTCCATGCATGCACTCCTCGTAATATACCATTCGGTATATCCTTGACCTCGTATGCCATAAATGGTCATGGTAAATGGTGCATTTATATAGCGCTTTCATCCAAAGCGCTTTACATAGATTGTGCATTTAATTCACCCATTCACCCACACATTCATACACCGATGGCGGAGGAAGGCGTCGGCCTGCACATCGGGAGCAATTGGAGGTCCAGAGCTCCGGGGGAGCCCGGGATCGAACTGGGAGCCTCCCATCCGGCCACTCTACCCCTGATCCACTGCCCCCCCACACCATAGTCTCTTTTGGATAAATAAAAATGTACTGTTTGTATCTATTTCTATATGGACTGCTTTTGTTGCTCTTCTTATTTTGTTGGTGCTTTATTTTTGACTGTGTTCTTGTTTCTATTATTTTATTGTACAGCACCATGTAACAATTGTTTTGGAAGGCACTTTATACGTAAAATTACCTTACCTTACCTTACCTTTAAAGTACAACTTCACCCAATTTCAACCCATCTTCATATGTAATTGGTCCTCACACTGTGTCTCAGAGGAGAGCTGTGGACACATATACTGTAACAGTACCTGTATACAGTACGCACGCACGCACACACACAAGCTATTCACTTTCTATTTCCGTAGAATGACGAATGTCACCATGGGTTTTCATCGGTTGTTTGATGGTGAGGGCACATAGGGGCTGGCCATTGTATGAAGCTTGAGTAGATTTTCCCCCCTGTAAGTAAATCTGTAAAGATCTCATTCCATGCGCACGCACGCACACACACACACACACACACACACACGCACGCACGCACGCACGCACGCACACACACACACACACACACACACACACACACACACACACACACACACACACACACACACACACACACACACACACACACACACACAGTATATACTGTACTGTATATGTTACTGTGAATTTGGGACATCAGTGATTTTACAAAATGGCAGGATTTGTGGTTTTTGAAGGTGATGACTGTTTACCTGAATATTTGAATGTTACATGAGTGTCACTGCTTATTAGCCAACGTGTGAATCATGAAACAAAAGAAATGTTAAATCCTATATATTTTATGCAGCGCTAACCCGGGGTCTCTGCATTAAAAGCCAGCACACGACTGCATGAACCCATGCAGTGGCCGCCTCTGCTCTTAATATGTGCAAATTACACTTAATAACTCATCATTTAGGTCACCTTCAAATGGAGCTCCAAGCCAGCCATTCAATTACATTATGCTGTGAACAGGCATGCAATTATGGGTTATTTGGGAAGAGAACGTGTAATGGTTTACATCACTTTGTGGGAACTTCTCTCTGGATCTCAAGTAACTGTCTGACACTTCAAAGGAATAAGGAGAGAGACATGGCATCATCACGGTCCGATGATACCTTGTCTCTCTCCTTATTCCTTTAAATTGGGAAATGAGTTGTCGTATTTTATGATACCCGATTCCTGTCAGCCCTCTGTCCCTGCTGTGATTAGATTAGAGAGAGAGAGAGGGGGGGGGGGGGGAAACACATTGCATCATGTACATACATTGCATGTACACATGTTAATGTCCTCTCTCCTCTCCTATACTGTATAACCACCCTTTGATCATTAGTAGCATTCTGTCCTAGACTTATCCGCTCTGAATCACGACCAGTAATTTAGCTCTCTGGATAATGACACTCATCAGGTGACTCACACCACACACAAACAAACAATGAAACACGCATGCACGCACACACACACACACACACACACACACACACACACACACACACACACACACACACACACACACACACACACGCACACACACACACACACACACACACACACACACACACACGCACACAAGCACACACCACACACAAACTAACAATGAAACACGCGCACACACACACACACACACACACACACTGTTTGAGTGTTGTCTGTTAACGTTCACTCTTCAGAACCAGGGCCCTGTTTCACAAAACTTGGATTAGAGATTAAACCGGGATTTGACAGTTTAAAATGGCTTAACCGGTATGTTGAGGCTTGATTTGGTTTCATGAAAGCGACACATACGTAAGTTATTTGGAAATGTATGCTGTGGATTTAGCCTGCTAACAGACATGTTTAACCTAATCCTGTGACAATACAAGACAATGATAGACTGCTTTTGTATGTAAAGCAAGAACGCAATTTGCAAGCTTGTTTTAAAGCAGCAAAATGCAACAATGAGGCCTATCCTGATCATGGGCTTTCCTTTGCATACATTGAGACGTGGTTTACTTTTAAGCCTGTTAAAATAAAAAAAATAATATAATACAATTATTCTGTTTTAAGCGTTATTCATAAGGCATTCATAGTCTGGATTTTCGGTGGTGAGGTGACCACGACATGACGTCACGAGCCGTGGTGAAGAGCAAACCACCACCCCAGCCATTCTCTCTGTTTTTACTCACCACCGCTCAACGTTATTTCAGCTCCGGTGGTCACCTCACCACCGGAGCGGTGGTCATCTCACCACCGAAAATCCAGACTATGAATGAGCCTTTACAGAAGGCCTGGGTTGACAAAATGTGTTATATTATTGCCTACAAAATCAAGGCATTCAGTGTTTTAAATTATTATTCAGGTCAGTGTTTATCCACTGTCCATTTTGGTATATTCCCCTGGAGTTTTACTTGGAGGCGAAGGGGTGGTGGCAAAGATGTTTTGTTTTTTTATGTTGCAGGTGTATTATGAAATTCTTGCATGATGTTGTGATACACAGTCAGTGCCAGTGGCCAAAGAGGGTAGTAGTAGTACCAAGGTCTGTTTTTTGTACAAGTTCTAATCAAGTCATCAAGTTAGTATACCCACAATGTTATAGCAAGTGTTGTCGACCTGAGCAGCTAACACGTGCATTTGATACATTACATGTATATGTGGGAATTGAGGTGAATGGTGCACCTACTGCACCATTCATGTGATCTAGTCACATGACCAACAGGAAGTACAAAAGCATTGTTCCTCCTAGTAGAGATCCATTTTGACTCTGCTGCAGGACCTGGTTTCCTTCTCACAGAGTGAAGCATGGTAGGCCAAAGCTTTGTTTGGTAGAGCACATGCCATGTTTGGCCATTGTTTTAGCACTTTAGTCTGTATCACTATTGTTTTATTTGACCTTATTTAAATGTATTTATTTGTTTATTCCAGTCTTCAAATGACTTCTTCAATACACTGTGAAGTGACGTGATCTGCTGCTGTGCTTGAAGACATTGAGAGACTGGTAAAACAGTATATATATATTCTATGCACTGCATGTATTTGTGTAGTTAAATGCAGCGCTTTAATATCACTTTAATTCACTGTCTTCTCTTATAGCTGTGAGGCTGTTGATGTCCCCCCTGCCCTTGCCCTTACATTGATTGCACTGTTCACTGCAAATCAAAGTAGGTTTTATTGTTTGTTCTTTTAATAATGATTTGAATAGTGTTTGTACTATACTAGGGCTGGCACTAATGTTTTTATGTTTCCTTAAAGGGACCAGTCCAGCCACTGTTTTTCACTGTTTTATCCTTTTGTTTTGTTTATTTGAGTTGTTTTGGGCATTTTAGGCATATTTGATTTACTTTCTTACTGGCTTGTTTTAATTGTTTCTCTCTATTTATGTTACAGAGTAACCTTGTTAAAGGCCGGGTCTGCCTGCTGCACACGGCACTCTTCTCTTCTGTTGGGACTGCACTGTGGGACATTTGGGTTTTATTCGTGTGTATTTGTTTTATTGTTTGATTTTAGTTCGTTTTGGTGCTAGGCCTGTCGCCCTTTTCTTCCCTAGTTTGTTTATTTCACTGTGTGCATGGGCCGACCCGCCCTTCCCTAAGAGTAAATTAACAACCTGTCACTTTATTATCTTATCTTGCCTATTGATATTGCCCTAACGTTTTAAATATACTGTAGTTAATTGTAATAAAGTTGTTATATGGTTTCCACACAAATGCCTCTTGTCAATCGTTCCTGTTAAAGGGGAAGTTGGTCAGTTATTAGGATTTCACTCTAGGGGTTCCTCCTGCCCCCCTCATTAAGCGGGAGGTGGCGTAGTCAGGCTCTTTACCAGTTACTACATATAGTTGTGGGATAATCAACCATCTCGTGACTTGATAAACATATTTTGAACAGTTTTGAAACTGATGTAATGTCCAGCCCATGCACATGCTGAGAGTGCAGACACAGGGTAGAACCACCGATCACCCCCATGCATAATTGAAATATTATGATAATGTACTGAGATCATTAATTGTATGATCATAACTATTATTACCAGGCTATTAGCATAATTGCATCTAGATGGTGCACAACTGCACACATTTCTGCCTTCCTGTTAACTTGTAGGCTATACATTTTATGATATACATTGATTTTGCATTTCATATATTTTCTCTAGACATAGGCTAAATGCTTGGCAAACTACTCTTTGGCTGGCTATGAGCAATGTGTTTATATATTTTGAAAATGTTGGGAGAACTACAGTAGGCCAAATGGAACTAAAAGTTGGGCTCGTCCGGGAGTTGAACCCGGGACCTCTCGCACCCTAAGCGAGAATCATACCGCTAGACCAACGAGCCACATACATATAACAGTACATGCTGCGCACTCTTCTCGCCCATCAAAACTAGGGGTTTAGTTTGTAACTGGTGATGTGGCAGGTTGGGAAAGAGCTGATCTGGTAGAACAGTGCCCTCTGGTGGTTACAAGTTCATTAAACTTTTTTGTTATGTACTACCTTGGTAGTTGGTAGTAGGTACTACCTCGAATGAAATAGAGTAGATAGTTCCAATGTTTGGAACTATCCCGCTTTGCGGCGACATTGATTGATTGAAAGCGTGTCGACGTCATTTATGCTTTTAAAAATAATAAATATTTTACTAACTAACACAAATGAATGAAAACGCTAATTTATTTGCTGTTCGGAATATAGGCAAATTAAAATTTGATTTTCACCCGAGCGATTATAGTTTTGCAAATTTCATAATGTTGCTGATGTCTGAGGTGGGTGGGTCTTTCAGTACCATGATGCTCATTGACATCATAGAAGGTAGGTTCGTTTCCCTGCCCACATCCCTGGTTTATCAATGATAAAGCCGAGGAAATCAAAAACAATCCTCGGGAGCTCTGGAAGCTACTAAACAACCAACTAGGCTGTGGTCAGAAACTTAAAACCAGGTTTACTAACATAAACATCAAATCAAATAACACCCTCATCACTGACAAGGTTGATGTAGCCAATCACTTGAACATCTTCTTTACAAACATTGCAACAATGCTGGTTAACAAACTGCCCTCCCACTCTGGGCGTTTTGGTGTAGAGCACATCAAAGGCTTCTACAAAAACCTAGGTGTTTGTAAAGATGATTTTAAAATGACAATGGTAACAACTGAGGAGGTACTTAAGAAACTGAGTGCCCTCCAACCCCACAAGGCCACTGGCCATGACAATATTCCCTCCAAATTTCTCAGAGACTCAGCCATTTCCATAGCTCCAGTCATCACCCACATAGTTAACCTCTCCATCAAACAAGGACAGGTCCCCAGAGATTTTAAACTGGCCAAAGTAACCCCCCTGTACAAAAAAGGGAGCAAATTAGAACCCGGCAACTACCGCCCTATTTCTATTCTAAGCTCCATCTCGAAAGTGATGGAAAAAATAGTCTATGAACAGGTTGAAAAGTATCTTGCCACTAATAAATTGTTGTACGAGTTCCAATCTGGTTTCAGAACATCCCACTCCACTGACACATGCCTTCTCTATTTGAGCGACCACATCAAACACGAGGTGGATGCTGGAAAATACTGCGGCATGGTCATGCTGGACCTCCAAAAGGCTTTTGACACCGTGAACCACTCCATACTGGTTAACAAGCTTAAAGCTATTGGTTTTGATAGCACATCAGTGAGCTGGATGCAATCCTACCTGGAGGGGAGAGAACAGATGGTGGAAGTGAACGGAACACTGTCCCCCCCCCTCCCAGTGAGCTGTGGCGTCCCACAAGGAAGCATACTAGGGCCTTTACTGTTCCTAATATATGTAAACGACATGACTTCAGCTTGTGACTGCAACTTGTTCCTGTTCGCAGACGACTCAGCACTGCTGGTCTCGGACAGGAACAAACTGCAGGTTGAAAAGACCCTCAGCTCTGAACTCGGTAGAATCTGCACCTGGCTCGCTGATAACAAACTATCCTTACACCTGGGAAAAACTGAATCCATTCTCTTCGGATCAAATAGTAATCTCAAAAAGGCAGATGGCTTCTTGGTTAGAGTTGGTGATGATATTATCACACGGAAGGATCAAATTACCTACCTAGGTTCCATCCTGGAGGCCAATCTTTCCGGTGATAAGATGGCCACCAACGTAATCAAAAAAGTCAATCAAAGAACAAGATTCCTCTACAGGATCTCCTCACTGGTCGACAAAAACACATTGAAGACCTTAACAGGAGCCCTTGTACAAGGTTTCTTTGACTATGCATCCACCTCCTGGTACCACAGCACCTCAAAGGCCCTTAAAACAAGGCTCCAGACCTCCCAAAACAAACTGGTCAGGCTCCTACTTGGCCTCACCCCCCGAACCCACCTCACCCCTGCCCACTTTGACAGGCTGGGATGGCTTAGGGTCGACGACAGAGTACAGCATCTTGCAATGGGTCTGGTCCACAAGATTAGATACACCACCAAGATACCCATGTACCTGTCTAAATACTTCCTTAATGTAAACGAAGTCCACACCCACAACACCAGAGGGAGTGCAACAAACCATGTACAACCCAGATTCGGCACAAACAAGGGACTAAATTCTTTTCGCTCCTATGCGACCAAAATGTGGAACGCCCTACCAACAGTCATTAAGACATGTGAATCCCTTGGCTCCTTCAAAACTGCTCTCAAAGGGCACCTACGGATGGCTGCAATTCGAAACTGGCCTCTGTAAAAGCTGAATTTGTATCTGGATTGTACTATGTTTTTGTATGGACGTGGTGTTGGGTGCCTGCACATATGCACACATGGCATCAACGCATGGTGTTGTGTGCAGGCGCCCTACACTCTGTCTTTGTACTATGGATTGTACTATGTTTTTGTATGGACGTGGTGTTGGGTGCCTGCACATATGCACACATGGCATCAACGCATGGTGTTGTGTGCAGGCGCCCTACACTCTGTCTTTCGTTTTCTTTTCTTTTATCCCCCTGTTCCCCTCACTGTATATATACTTTTTTTCCCTTTTCGCTTCCTATATGATGAATTCCTGTTCTGTTCTTTAACTACATAGAAGTGTCTATTTGTTTGTCTCTAAATGTTTTGATGAATTGAACAATGTGGACCCTGTTGTAAACAAGTGTAAGGCTTAATTGGGTCGTCCACTCACAGTTAACAGTCTTTGTATTGAGTTTGTGCTTGAAATGTACTGTAATTCTGCAAACTGTTAATAAAGATTTCAATCAATCAATCAATCCTACTGTTTTCGGGTGAATTTCACCCGTGTTTAAGTGTGATAGAGAAAAATCCAATAGGCTACACCCACAATGGCCTTTCTTATTTTTGAGTGGTGCAACCATAGCCTGGTATGTGTGGCTGGCTGGGTCTGAGCACGAAAACAGCATGGTTGTTTTTCACCAACTGTGCGCAACACACACACACACACACACACACACACACACACACACACACACACATCATATATGTGATGATACAGTGATAGTACAGTAGCCTAGTACAGTAGACTGAGTAGAGGATTAATGATACTTGATAACTTCTCTCTTTCAATTGCTTTATTTTCGCAAAATGTATCAAAGTACAATGTGCATGCACACAATATGTAAATAAATAAATGTGTTACATTTTCTTGCATAAACACAAAGAGCTGTTTCCATAACTGCACAAATTATTGCACATAACATGAGTAGCTGTTATAATAACATAATAACATAACATGAGTAGCTCTTTGCCTGCCTGCCTGCCTGCCTGTCTGTCTGTCTGTCTGTCCATGAGTAGTTATTTGTCTGTCTGTCAATGAGTAGCTGTCTGCCTGCCTGTCTATGAGTAGCTGTCTGTCTGCCTGCCTGCCTGTCCAATTGTCCATGAGTAGCTGTCTGTCTGCCTGTCTGAGTAGCTGTCTGCCTGCCTGCCTAATTGTCCATGAGTAGCTGTCTGTCTGCCTGTCTATGAGTAGCTGTCTGCCTGCCTGCCTAATTGTCCATGAGTAGCTGTCTGTCTGCCTGTCTATGAGTAGCTGTCTGCCTTCCTGCCTGTCCAATTGTCCATGAGTAGCTGTCTGTCTGTCTATGAGTAGCTGTCTGCCTTCCTGCCTGTCCAATTGTCCATGAGTAGCTGTCTGTCTGTCTATGAGTAGCTGTCTGCCTTCCTGCCTGTCCAATTGTCCATGAGTAGCTGTCTGCCTGCCTGTCCAATTCTCCATGAGTAGCTGTCTGTCTGCCTGTCTATGAGTAGCTGTCTGACTGCCTGCCTGTCCAATTCTCCATGAGTAGCTGTCTGTCTGTCTGCCTGTCTATGAGTAGCTGTCTGCCTGCCTGCCAGCCAGCAAGTTGGTTAACAGAAAATAAATTGTTAAATCTACCTGAAAATACATAGCTATAAGTGAAGAGCAATTTCCGCAATTACCATTTCCACCATTTCCGCAATTTCATTACAATTTCCACAATTTCCGCAATTTCTTTCACTGCAGTAGAGGAACCCACTGTCATTTCTCTAACGTTTCGGGCGGTTTGCCGTAACCGGCCCGGGACCTTTTTTTTGTTTTTTTGTGAAAGTCATGATGAAATATCGAAGAAGATACCTCAAGTTGCCATGTAGGCCTATTGCTGTACTGCAATAGGCCTATATTTATTTTGATGAGAAATATTTGTAACAAAAATATGTTTAGTGTTCAGGGTTAAGCAAACCTTACACACATCAAGCTAACAGCTTGATGTGTGTAAGGTTATCAAAGAGGTTATCAAAGATGATAATTATGTATAATTTGCACAATAGTACTATTGTGCAAATTATACATAATTATCATCTTTGAATGGGCCCGATACCAGCCTTATGATTATGAATATATTGTGTGATATATGGCAATTATGGGCTATTTGTAAAATTGCCACATGCCCTGTTTATGGCCGGGCTAATCTTAATTGGCTTTTAGGGTGTTGTTCACTAGCTATCTAATCTTCTTAAACTAGTTAGGAGATGGATGGGCTGACAGTATGGCTGACTCTGTTTCATTAGTCATTACCACAAGAAACATATTAATCTTTTCTTTCCTTTTGTATTTTCAATTTCTTCCATCTTTTCTCTGCCTTCTGAAATTGCAGATGGATATGTTCTCTCCGTCCCCCCCTGTCTCTGATTCATCAATCTGGGAACAAGCTAATGGAAAATCACCAACATTAGCCTAAAGAAAGCAGCATATGTCTCAGATATGAATCATTACTAGGCCTTCACTTCCTATGACCTAGTTTGAACGTATTGCTTGGGTTTGATTTTGATGATATTATTACTATAGGCCTACATACCTTTTGTACTTGATTAGGTATTAGGTATAGTGTTATTATTCTATTTTAGAATTCTGATAAACTATAATAGAATGAACTCCCAATGCAATTAGAACTGCAAACTCATTCCCAATCATCCGCCTAGTCTGAAAGGTATCCGGAGAACTCGCCGGTTTTCCGACTCACCGCGGTTTAGTGTATTTTAGTTTTACTTCACCTTAATTTAAATTGCATTGAATTGAGAGAGAGAGAATAGTTGTTTAGAGTTTACACTAGATGAAGTAGCAATGCTAAAGTTTAAACACAAAAGTACCGAAACAATAGTAAACAATATCCTGAATTGGTAGGCCTACTATCATTGGTATTCACATACTCAACTTTTTATGATTATCTAGCGGACCATTTAATTGCACAAAATAATTGGATCACTTTGGAAATGAACTATAACATCTGTGGGTTTGACATACTACAATGATGAATTCATTATTCTCGTAGAAATGCCATTCAACATTTTTTTATAAAGTAAACGTAACATTTTTTTTGTGCCAATTTTACATTTTATTTTAAGACCTTTTAAGGTTCCGGTGGGTGAACCTTGTACAAATCGTTTTTTTTTTCACAAAAAAAAATCCCATTGTTCAAACATTAAAATAAGTCAATGGTAAGTAACACATGATTTATGAAATGCAATAAATAGTTGTAAGAAATAACAGTGAAAAAATATGTTTATCAGTATCACAGAGCTTGTAAATGGCAGCCCTGAAACAACAAACGGGGCATTTTGTAATATCCATAGCATTCACAGCATCCATAATGATGCTTACTGCCCCATTTACACTTAGTTAGTGCCCCCGCGTTGCGTGCCAAAAATGGACAATCTACAAGCTCACAACGAAGGGTTTGTGAGCTTTTATCTTGCTCAATTTCGGAGCACAACAACCAGCGTCGTAACTAAGTATGAAATCAGGTCTTTGGGAAGTCATTCCTGCTCTGCTTCCTCTCATGTGGTGTCTTCAAATGTTTGCGTTCCCGGCGGAGCGGGAAGAACCGGAGCGACGTTGCCGCTGTTACAGTTGATGTCCGGTATCTGTGACATCCACTGGTCATACGTCATGTGACCTGCTACCTGCTCCTTACCATCCATCCCTGCAACACACCGGGACAGAGATGAGGATATAATAATGTTGCTGTCGGGCAGAAATCTTGCATCTCCATAATACTACTACTAAAATAGCAGACCTCATAAATTGAATCCCGTCTGTTGTCGAATTCCGTCAGAACTAAAATTCCCAATGTGTAGTAGTGGTGAAAGCCGGTTTTCTACTCAATGTAAACAAGATGTAAACAAATTAAATGGCGTTCAGGCACAGACAGGATCAAACACATACTGTATCTCTTGAAAAAATACCCACTAACTAACGAACTGTATCAGTAGTAGTTAACATCCATGGCTACAACAAGGTCAGCACCAGGGGGGGCAGTGAAGCCAATAGTGTCTGAAAAATCCTGACTTCCTGAAAGTTCATATAATGGCCTGTTGTGGCGCTGTCATTGGGCCCAAAAAAAACCCATAGCTCCATAGAGGTCCATGTATTTGGGCCCAGCTTCACCTAGACTGTATTACCTTAATAAACATGATCGTGAATACTTTGGAAAATGATGGTCCCATTTATTAAAAAAATGACCATAAACATAAAGTCAAGCTACCGTTACAGTCTATGATCGGGAGCCACCCCCCGTTCGAGTCAAAATAAAAACCAACGAAGAAGAAGGGGGGGAAGTCCCGCCTCGTTATCTGGGCCAGCCAATGGCCAGCTGGGCCCAAACGGATCTAGAAAGATGGCGATTTACAATTCAAGGACTGACAGGCTTCATCGCTTTGTCCATATTTTTTCTATGGTCAGCAATTATATGCTTTTTTGGAAATCTTCAGAATGAAAAGAATTCCTTTTGCACACCACTTCAAGGGACAGGGAGATCCTGCACACGGCCTTCCCACAGTGTTTTTTTATTTTTTAATGCAAATACAACTTTTTGGTTGCACTGACCTTCATCAGGTATCTGTTGCATTTGATTTATTTTATTTATTAAATGCGTTATTTAACAGTTTTTAGAAAAAACACACAGGAAAGTACAGTTTAATACAAGGTCTCTTAAGAGGATTTATAACCCAAAAAAGCACTATGGCTTGTTTCCATTGGGGTCCTTCATATTCAATTAATCTAAGGTACCTTTTACACTAATTATATTCTTGTAAGGCGGCCAATGCTGTGCATTCTATGTGCACAATACATTACCGGATACAACAGATGTACAAGTGCAACATCTAGTGGCTGAATGATGTCATTGTCGAGTGCCCCTTTAAATGAACCCTGGATTTTACCATCTATGACTTTTTTGTTATCATTTTGGTATGTATGTGTTACCTGTGTGTTTGGTGGAGATGTTACAGTAGTATGTGTTACCTGTGTGTTTGGTGGAGGGGATGTTACAGTAGTATGTGTTACCTGTGTGTTTGGTGGAGGGGATGTTACAGTAGTATGTGTTACCTGTGTGTTTGGTGGAGGGGATGTTACGGTAGTATGTGTTACCTGTGTGTTTGGTGGAGATGTTACAGTAGTATGTGTTACATGTGTGTTTGGTGGAGGGGATGTTACAGTAGTATGTGTTACCTGTGTGTTTGGTGGAGGGGATGTTACAGTAGTATGTGTTACCTGTGTGTTTGGTGGAGATGTTACAGTAGTATGTGTTACCTGTGTGTTTGGTGGAGGGGATGCTGCAGAAGTCGGTGGTCTGCCGTTCGTCTGTATGCGCTCCACCACAGTCCTCAAATTCCGGGTCCACCTGCTCCTCCTTGATTGAGATTCTCTTAGCATCCTCTGCAGAACAAAGTTAAAAACATTTTAAGAATTAAATAAGAAAAACAATGAAAGAGAGATAGATAGATATTATTGATCCTGAAGGAATTTTGTTTTGTCCAACAGCTCCAGTGCAATACATTCATACAGAATAAAAAGAGCACGATGAACATATAAAAAAAGACATTACATCAGTAAATAGAATGCAGTAGAAAAAGGCAAACGCTATAAGTTAAAAAGGCATGAGTTAAGAGTGCAACACCACTAAAAAAAACTAAACAAATACGTTAACTGACCAACCCCCTCCCTCCTCGTCTCCCCCCCACGGCCCCCATTGATTCATTATACAGTCTAATGGCCCTTGGGATAAATGAGTTCTTAAGTCTATCTGTGCTACAGATAGACTTAAGAAAAACCTGTTACTGAATTTGCTCTTCTGAGAATAAAGTGCTGTGTGCAGTGGGTGACTGACATCATCCGGAATGGCTAGTGTCTTAAGGCTCATACATACTCCAGTTTTTGGTGATAGCTTATCACCGCGGTGTAGTTTTTAAAGGGTTGGAAAACTACACCATTACGTCAGTCACGGTGATGATCAGCTATCACCGCGGACACAGACCCATCTCTCTGTTTTTACTATCAGACAATCAGACAAGTCTTTTCACTCTGGAGCCATCACCCCGTTCACTGATTAGTCTAGACGTTGGGTAAATCACAGGGAGGCGGGGTCAATCCTTAAGGACATCACCGCGAGTATGATGGCCTCAACTCTTATCACTGTTTTAAGTGATAAGCAACCTATCACCAAAAGTATGTATGAGCCTTTAGCCAGAGTCCTCTTCTCTGCCATCACCACAGAGTCAGGCTTGGTCCCTGTCACTTTGCCTGCTCGCTTAATCAGTCTGTCTAGTCTGGCTGTGTCCCTCTGTCTGGCGTTCCCTCCCCAACACACATAGAAAAGAACGCTGGAGACCACTGACTGATAAAACATCTGCAGGAGCTTCCAGCAGATGTTGAAAGAGGCCAGTGTCCTCAGGAAGGAGGGAATAAGAAAGATATCTTCAAAGTGATTGAGTTTATATCAAGTGCCTAATATACTCATTGGTGAAGTATCAGCTCAAACAGTTGTACTGTAGCCATGTCGATAATCACATTCCCATGTTGTGTTTTCTGGACAAACTGTTGTTTGTGAAACTGCAGAAAGTTAAACCGTAATATTAATTTCATGAATGTGTATCTGGCTCTTGCTTTCCTTTTGTACACCACAGGCTCTGTCTATGTGTGCAATAATAAGCGCCCTCAAGCTAGTCTCGCGTAGCCAGATGATCGGACATCCATGCCTGCCAAGATGTCTTGGGACTTCTAAATTCACTGCAGGGGCTAAAACCGTGTGAAAACAATCCAGAGATTTATTGGGAGAATTTGGGACAGTGATGTGATTTGTTTTCACAGTAGTGGACATAGGTTTGTCAGGGGATGTTCTGTACACTGTTCTCAACTTCTAACCTATACATTGGATTTGGATTTAGATTTAGATTGGCCTGTCACAATTATTTGAGCTAATCACAGCTATTTTGCATAATCATTTCATAATGTTGAGAAATAGCAGAGATAGCCGATCTGTAAACTCACAACGTGTCTCAATGCAACAAAATAACCTATTTAGTCAGTTTACCTTTTGCTAGCTGAAGATCGAAGGAGTACTTGGTCTCCTCCACATCGTGGCTGGGTGAGAGGTCTTTAACTTTGTCCCGTAGTTCCTTCAGCTTAATGTAGAAATGCACTTTGTCTTGAGCACGAGGAAACTGGGCACATCGTGGACTGGACGACGGCATCAGGTAGCACAGCTGCACAGACAGCCACACGTTAGGTTAGAAAGACTGGCATTTCAACAACAGACACACGGGCATTGCAACCACCACCACCACGCTGATGCCCATCTGGCTGCATCCTCACCGTTTCGGTCTCTGGGATTTTGTACGGTTGTAAGCCAAATTCAAGGTTGGTTGCCTTCACACCGAAGATCTCTTTGCAGAAGATTTCATAGATGCCTGCAAAAAAAACATACATTTATCACACAATGGCTTAACCACTTAAACCCTCTCTAGTCTACATACCTGAGCGGTATTTGGAATGCATTTGGAATGCAGTTTTCCTTCTACAATACATTTCTTTGCCAAAAATAGCTTGGGTTCAAGTGGTTAAAGGCAGGGCTTAATTTGTGCGGAAGCTGGCCAGAAATCTAGAAGGTCTAGAAGGTCACCTCAAATGCACATACAATACAATACGTTTTTATTTTAGGCAATTTATTATTAATTAATATGTTCCCTCAATATCCCTTCCTGGAATGGAAAAGGACTGGATGAAATGAAAGCGAGTTATGTTCGTAAATCGCCACAATTTAGTGTGAGAGAGAGGAAAAACAAAACAAAAAACACCATGATTGACGAGTGATCAAGTAAACGTATGTTCTCTCTCTCCATTCCAAGTGTGATGTCATTAAATTCTCACATCCTAAAGAAAGCATTTCTTTATTTTTGGTTTTTCATAAAATAAAACCAATAAAAAGGAAGGAAGTTATGTTAGTTATTAGAAATGTGTATTATATTCGTCTTACCTTTTCCATTAAAAGCTGCTATGAGAGGCTTGTATTTCTGAAGTTTCTGCAATAACTGCCGACCACCTTCACGGATCTCTTTACTAGAATAGACATTAAAGGAAAATAATAAGAGACACCGCTAGCAATATTCTGAGGAATATTCCACTCCGTGTAATAAGGGTCCAAAAACAAAGTTACTGCACTTTGGCTTACTGTCCCATCAAGTAAGGATTAAAAGCCCAAAATAAATCTTACAACTAAAACAAAACATGATGAGTTCACAATGGCAGATGCAAAAGATGCAAAGCTTTGTGCTTTGTAAGTTTGTAGCTGAAGTTGAAACCAGCTCAACTTTTTGGTAGCTGTTGTAGCTTTTGCAGCAGCTACAAACGTCCGCTGTATCATTGAATGTCCACGTCGCTTTATTCCATTGAAAATGAATGGTACACTGTATTGTTGTATCTGTCTGCGTGAAGGCAGCAATAAGTATTCACCTGGACAGGTCCTTGCTCCCTGGCGTTGTCCTCTCCACCATGTTGGTGAAGCCGATACCATACTTCTCTGGAAGGCTCTGGTCGTGCATGAAGTTCAACTGCTCGTCTGTGAACCCGGCCAGGAACAGACACTTCCCTGCATGGGGTCACATGACACAGTACAGTCCTCATTGTTAGAACTTTGAGAGTAGTGCTGCACAAATGATCGAAAAAAATAGAGATCTAGATTGAGACACCTATGCGATCTCATTTCTAAATTTGAGCAAGAATCATGCAGCACTAGTGTGGCTGTCCAATTAATTTTGTTTTTTGCTACAAGAGAGAGACTAGAGGTTTAAGTTGAGCACTTTGATGTTGTCCTTTTAAGCCACCGTAGACAATAAGACAATAAATATTGTCATGGAAATAATTAGAATCATGATTTCAATTCTTGTGGAGTAAAATCGAGATTTCCTATTTGAGCAAGAATAGTGCAGCACTATTTGAGAGTGTACAACATGGATAAATGAACACAGGCGAAGGAGATTAAATTCATTTGTTCAGATAAACAAGAAAGACATACAGTCCAATAATGGCTCTTCCAGGTCTAAAGGTCACAATTTAAACAAATACATTTAGTGTGACATTTGTATAGCTTGATGTACAACCATGAAATGCCATTTTCATGTGCATTTGAGTGCATTCTAAAATCTGTATTCACAACAATTTTGCAACTTTTAGAAATGCAAGAATTACAGAGTAGTCTACAGTTATGTTGCTATGCTATATGGCACAATCAGTAGGATATTGCACATATTGCTTTGTAAGGCATTCTTTGAGAAAGAGTTACTTATAAAGAGAAGATGGTCATAACTTTGCATCACTCAAATGTAGAGGGATTCTTTGGTAGGATCTACTGTATTCATATTGAAATGATCACGCTCAAGACATGACCATATTATGTAACTAGCTGTTTGAGGGTGGCCATAGGGTAGAGACTCACGAGGCCATCTAGTAATCAGAAGGACAGCCCACTTGTCCAAGTGCCCCAGAGCAACCCTCTTAATCAATAACAGCCCCTCCCACCATATAATATTAATATTATAATCATCAGGATCACTTTCAAAATAATCCCAGAGGTGTAATAAAGGAGGACTGTGAACCGTAACATACAGAAATGGTTTCCTGGATTGGGGTAGTGGCGTCCTTTGAAGGCTGACATCAGTCCTGGGTTGATACCAATCTGGGGAGAGATTTAAAAAAAACTGTTACTAATAAAGAAAATGGAAAATTAAGTGTTGGCTGCAACCATTATAGGTATATTAATCATCTTTTTTGATCAATTAATATATTGATGCCCATGAAAGCTTCATGGGCAAAGATAATCAACTTCAAAATCTAAAAAGAACGGTCAAAATGACCTCTCAGAACTCTCAGACATGCTAGTGCTAAAACCCGCTGCACCTCTAGAATCAATTAACACTGAAATACACGTGTGCACAAATGGAACTTCCTCACAAAACGGTGCCGATTCACACTCACGTACACACAAATACACCCAAGACGGCCACTGACTGAATGATCCCCATTAAATAACTCACAATCAAAATGTCAAGATTGTAGGTTATAATGTCTGGCAGGGTTTTGGACATAACTTCGTCCACTGACATGCCGTTGAAGCGGTTCAGCGTTCTCTTGGCCTTCCTTGCCGCCGCCGCCTGCTCCTGCTCTTCATCCTGAGCGCTCCTCTCCTCCTCTCCCTCCTCTCCGGCTTTCCGCTTCGGAGGTCTTCCTCTCTTCTTCTTGCCTGGCGTCACAGCTGAAAGAGAGATACAGAAGTAGGCGTGGCTGTCACAATTATTACATAATCGCAATTATTTTTGTCATAATCATCATAATCGTTTTCCACGTTGAAAAGTTTTCATACATAAAAAATATAGATTTTGTACTTTATAGATTTACAGTACCTTGAGATGGCTCTGCAGGCGGAGGCTTCCCATAGGAAGCCTGTTGAAAGGGTTCCACGGGAGGAGGCTGCCCATAGGAGGACTGTTGGGGTCCCGCTGTGGGACCATAGTGGGGGTGGTGCTGGTCCTCCTCATAGGTATGGTAATCCAGGGTGTGGTGGAGGGCCGAGGAGGCGTAGCTCTGATGCGAAGGGAAGTCGTGGTGGTGGAGAGCCGGCTCCAGCTCCGTCAGGTGCGGTTCGGTTCCGAACGCCTCCGAGGAGTACGGATCCTGGTTGTGGTACTGAAGAACTCTATGGCCCTCCGTCTGATGACTGTTCTGATACCTGACATGAGACAAAAAAAAAAAAAAAAAACATGAGAGGGGGTTGGAAATAGTTAGCGGGAAGGAAAGGTGTGTGTGTGTGTGTGTGTGTGTGTGTGTGTGTGTGTGTGTGTGTGTGTGTGTGTGTGTGTGTGTGTGTGGGGAGGGAGGTGGAGGGCAAGAGAGAAAGAGCAGGGAGAGTTGGAACAGAAAAAGAAGATGGAGAGAAAGATAATGAGACAGAAAAAAAGCAAAGAGGAGGAGAGAGGGGGGGGTAAAGAATGAGAAGAGAAGAAGTCGAGAATGACAATGAATATGAACAACAAAATTGGAATAGTAGTCGGGAAGGCTGGGAGGCAGAGGAATAAGACGCATAATATTCAATCTTATCATTTACATACGGTGTGTGTTTATGTATACCGGTATATATATATATATATATATATATATATATATATACATACACACTGTACAATATATACTTTGTATACTGTATATCATGCAATGTCATACATCTGTTTGTTTTCTCCCCAACTCGTCAACGTTTAAGTGTTAACTGAGCTCTTATATTTTGCTTTTCATTGATTCACAGCTTTGTAGCTGGATTTATCCACTGTTCTGAACACAAATTATTTTGAACATCAGCCCTAAAGCAATAATTTCCCTCTTAAATATCTTATTATTGAGCTGTACAGTAACAATGACAAAATTATGCACAAATTGAAGACGACCTAATGGATTTTGGATACCTGTAATATATATTGGATTTTGTAGCATAATATACAACTTGTATGTCCAATCAATGTATTTCTCTCAATTCCCTGTGCATGCAACGTGCAACACAATATCACGTTTAAACGTCCAAATAAAACACACACATCAATGCTGATATCAGTGATATGCCTGAGGATGCACAGTTGCACACACACACAAGGTTTCCATGGAAGCCTCCTCCTCCTCCAACATCACAGATCGCACTCACCACTGCTGGAGATAATCCGTAGAAGGAACCGTCAGAGACGTGTACTCCTTCTCCTCCATCTTTACCGTGGATTTCTATACCAATAAACCGGAATGCATGTTGGCTGTGACACTCGAGTACGAGCCTTTTATCGTCAAAAGGCTTTGATTAAGAGGGACAGCTAGGGATCGAGAAGCTGCCTATCTGAAAATCCAACCAGCACAAAGACGTTGGTGTTACTAGACACACACAACCATTTCACAATCCCATTGTTTACACAAACATCGACGTGCCTGCTGTAACGTGCAAATGGTTAGTGCATCTGTGCCGAAACGTACCTGTACGTGTCCATCGTTTTGTTGTTAAATGATGACCATGAAGGCAACCCAAAACAAAGACATTTAAATGTCTACGGTTTCGGATCGTCTGCTTTGGATGTTTTTTTTCTTTTTTTCCAGGAAATAATAGTTTAACTATCGCCACCCGCTGGTCGGAGTAGGCTACTACGTGACTCGACAGCATCTTCTTCTTCTTCTTTTGACCTTCCGGCAGACTAGACGCCGGCGTATTGCTGCCTCCCACTATTTGTGTTCGGTATTGCACAATTACACTGTCTAAAAGAAACGTCATGACAGCTTTCACCACCACAAGTTACTTTGCTGTTCCTCTGGTGGGTTGAGTAAGTTTTTCAGTGATATGCAGAGCAGCCCCGCATCCAGCACTGATGTGCACATTCTTCTCCTTTCCAGAAGACTCCCTGAGACTGAGTGAGTGAGTGTACAAAACAAATGGAGCCAAATTGACCCGTAAGACCTGCAAGGGTCCATTTGATAACCCCCCAAGGAACCCTGAGGGTCCCAATGGCCTGGACCCGTCCCCAATGTGAGAGCCTACTGCTATATGCTGATTGCTCAAAGAAAAAACGGAAATGTGTGCCTATCACTGGTTAACACGAATTCACCAGATCTATATTACTTACTACAGTCCTTATTTTCCTCATTTTAAATAATATTATATAATTAATTAGTTAATTATGCAACGATTCTTGATCACAAATTCACAACCACGTTATTGTGATTGCTTTTACTGACAATGCCGGCTAGGAGGAGACAAACAGAAGACTTGTATATGGAAATACTCGCGTACCTGGCATAGAAGAAGAGTGTGGTCTGGTTCCCATAAGCTGAAGAGACGGCCTGGTTTGTCGAGCCGCGATTGGCGGATTGGTTGTCACGGGTAACCACCGGGCAGCGCGTGCCAATCAACAGCGCCCACTCTCCGAGGTATGGGATTTGTGCTACCCTCTGTACTACTGTGTGTTTACAACTTGGTTTACAATCGTGATATATTTATGCAGTTACACTGTGATGGTTACACCTATGGTTTATGGCTTATTAACTATGTAGCATAGTGATACGACTACGTAGTCACTAGTCAGTCAGTGACCCCTAGCTTCTTGGTGGACATTATTTGACAAGTAAGTAGTGACAACTGTTTTCTGTCTTAGAGGGGGATCGAGCAGTGATGATGATCACCAGGACTGAAACAAACAAGACTCATTCTGATTAGCATTTGAACAGACGAGCAGGTGGGTTTCCAGACAGATCGGTGTTGATAACAACTGTTACATTTCCTATTCGGTATTTGACTTGTGCTGCACTCATACTCATTTTCTGACCTTGAGCACTGGTGTGTGCACTGTACTGTGTGTGTGTGTGTGTGTGTGTGTGTGTGTGTGTGTGTGTGTGGGTGTGTGGGTGTACTAGTTCTACAAGCAGAACTAGTAAAATATCTCCACTTTAAATATTCCATGTTTGTGATAGGATATAACATTCACAACATTACTGACTGAAATATGTATAAACTTCAATGAGCATGTAATGTATGTATAATGTACAGGGCAGGCATACACTTTCACTAAATGCATTACATTTGAGTGGTGCAACCACTCATAGACAGCTATGTGTGTGGCTGTGTCCCTGGGTCTGTCCCTGTGTCTGAGCACGAAAATAGCAGACACACACAGGCCTGGGAGGAGGGCTAGTACAGATTTTTCATGTTTTATGATAGCATAATTGCTGTAGGAAATTACACCTATTAAATTACATGTTTTCCCAATTAATTTTGTCAAGGAAGATCATTAACCATTTTTGGGGTTGTCACTTGGATTTTGAGGTGGACTGGTGGTTAGGAACCTTAGTGTTGAAGAGGTTTTGTAGGAAGTCCTCTGTACAAAGACTACATATGATGAGAATCATGAGAGATTCCCATATTTCGACCGGGGCTGAGAAGACTGACACAGTCTTCTGAGCTTCTGAGCTGGCTTCAGGAATGAACTCAAAGACTCAAGGCCTATTCATACTTTTTGGTGACCTCCAAAATGGTGGTCACCTCATCACCTAAAACTGGAGTATGTATAGGCCTTCAGACATCAGGGTAGATTAGAGCAAAGTGTTATACACCATGGGCATATGGACCACATAAAGGTCCATAAATGGTCAAGTGGGGAAGTAGTGACAGCTAAATGACGTCATGGTGAAGCCATCTCTCAGGAGAATGCATATTAAGACACATTTGTTTTTGACAGTGTGGCTACACAGCAATATTTCTTCAGAGGACCTCCAGACCATATACTTGACTATACGATTGAGTCTTTGAGCACAATCTGGAATAATTGAATTCACTTCTTACTCACCTCAAGCGTCTTACTTAAGTTCACGGGTATGTTCTGCTGCAGATCTTGCATGAAGGTTATCAGACAGCTAAGCTAGACAGTATATAACGGTTTTTCACTTACGGTAGTATCTAGCCAGGCAATACATTCATCATGGCATTTTCTAATAATTTTACTACACTGAGAAAGCACACGCATTTTTCTAAAAAGTCTGTACAGTTTGCTTACACGCTAGACGCTACCCCTGTGAAATGTATGGAAGAAGTTGGGAATAATTAGCCTAATCCCAGATCAGTGCCTTACCGGTTTATATTCACTCACTAGGTGGAGCAGAGAGTAATATACTTAATAGAACGGTGATGGGTTTTGGATAAAATGTCTGTCTGTTCTGATAACTTCTCTTTTAGGCTGAGAGGAACCTGTTACTTCACTCTGTGAAGATGCCAGCCGGTGTGACTTGGCCTCGCTACCTGAGGATGCTTGGGGCTAGTGTCCTGTCCATGTTGGCAGGGGCACAGGTTGTCCATCAGTACTACCTACCTGATCTGGTGAGTGCTAACATGAATTGCTTTCCTTTTCATTGTGGGCTTTAGTAGCGAGCCCTGCAGAACCTTTCTTTGGCATCTAATCACTTCCACTGTACTTTGTGCTAGAAATCTAGTTCAAACTTCAAAATGTTCAGCTTTATGCAGTTATGTTATGTGTGCTTGTATTTTAGTTTTTGCTAAAGGTTCAGATCTTTCTAGGTTCACACAGAGATGCTGATAATTTTAAAATGAATTATAGATATAATTAAATTTGCACACCTGGGACGGCAGGTGTCGCCGTTGAGCCCTTTGGAGGTGTCGTGGGCCTACTGTATCACCAAAACACCTATGAAGGAGGGTGCCCACCTGATGACCTCAGTGAAGCTTTTACCTACCTCTACTAGTAGTACTGGGTACAATACATCATCATAGAGTAGCGAGCTCTAGCAGTATTTTCTAGTTTCCACTGATATTGGGTGGATGCTGTGATAATTCGCCTGCGTTTCCATTCACTTGAGAACCAAGGGACCACGGGCTGTACAGTGTATGGTTCAGCCAGATTCTTCCACCCGAGAACCAGTAGTTATTAGGGGGAAATGTACAGACTAGAAGTCCACTATTCTTTTAAATGTCTTATATTTGCTACAAAATATGATCAGATTCCATAGCTCTGACTGGAATGATACAAAATACATAATAATTTCAAGGTTTTTGTTTGCACATACCGATCAGCACCTGGCTGAAAATGTGATGTTCTGTACACATCAGCAAACTGATTTGTTGCCAGGAATTTGAACTTAATCCATGAATGCCTGCAAACTTCCCGCCATGCATACTGTATTCCTAATATGCCCTGTCTTTTTCCTTCTGTCCATTAGAGTATCCCAGAGATCCCACCAAAGCCAGGGGAGTTGAAGACGGAGCTGCTGGGATATAAAGCCAGAGAAGAGGCTGCCGCAGCAATGGAGCAGCTCAAAGCTGAACAGTAACTGGACTGTTTGCTTTGTACTGCAAACTTTATGTCACCACCTGTTGGTCACTGAATCAAGGGGAATACATGTTAATGCTCGATGTCTGATGTCTGGCAAGAGCTGTTTGACAACCAAAGTATCCAGATATTGGACCATTTTTGGGCTGCATGTTGTACTTGTTCATTAATGGGGCACTAGCCATAAACCTTCTAGAATGGCATCCCCCCACCATTTTGAATCCCAAGGAAAGGTGCGGTGACACATCTTTCAGCAGCACATGGTTGTGTACCTGTTCAAGATAAGGACTTCAACGAGGAATTAGGAAGCTACTTTAAGAGGATTCTGAGACTATGTATATCATGGTTATGAATTAATGTGTCTTGTAATCTGTGCTGAGGTACAGTTTGTACAGAGAGAGCATCAGTGCAAGTAAATAATATATTGATAAACATGTTGTTTGTATTGTCTTCTTTCCACTCACAATTTATTTCACCCCTCAATGCATCACCTGTTCAAACAAACAAACCACCAGCCTGTTTTACCTGTCCCTGTGAAGCAGTTTACGGGTACATTTGAACTGGCTTATTGTGGCTGACATGGGTTCAGGAGGTGGCAGAAACCCAACTGGTTTTGAGGCAGAACACAGATGATCAAACAGACGTACACCAATGATCCTGGGGGAAACCTAGGTGGCACGGCAGCAGCAGCAGTAAGACTGAAATATAGGAGAGGTACCATGAATATATGAATGAGTATACAGTATGTACACTATTAACAGTGAATATGATTATGATACAGTGTCAACATGTCTACCAACAGTGTTTTGTTTTTCTTTTACAAATCTATAGATTTTTGACAGCAAAAAAACGACAGTGAATTTATGTAGATAGGCTGACGGCTACAGTCTATTATTAACTACAGTCTCGTTACTACAGTCTTAGCCCTGGTTACAGTGAGTCTCTCACAGGCTACTACTTGGCCTCACTCCCCGAACCCACCTCAACCCTGCCCACTTTGACAGGCTGGAATGGCTTAGGGTTGACGACAGAGTACAGCATCTTGCAATGGGTTTGGTCCACAAGATTCAATAGAGATCCTGTCTAAATTAAGTCCACACCCACAACACCAGAGGGAGTTCGACAATTTCGACAAACCATGTGCAACCCAGATTCGGCACAACAAGGGACTAAATTAATTTCGCTCCTATGCCACCAAAAGGTGGAACACCCTACCAACAGTCATTAAGACATGCAAATCCCTTGACTCCTTCAAAACTGCACTCAAACGGCACCTACGGACGGCTGCAATTCGAAACTGGACCCCGTAAAATCTGAATCCCCCACCCACCCCTTTTCCCCTCACTGTAGGCCTATATGTTTCTTTTCCCTATTTCCCTCAGTTGTGACTACATAGTTGTGTATATTCGTACGTCTCTAATTGTTTTGATGAAATTAACATGGTGGCCCCTATTGTAAACAATTGTAATGCTTTATAGTGTCGTCCACTCACAGTAAACAGTTGTTTGTATTGAGTTGTACGTATAGCCTACTGTAATTCTGCAAACTGTTAATCAACCGATCAATCAAAAACAGTGAGAGAGACTCGCTGTTGGCTAAGCACTGGACCAGGGCTACAGTCTATGAATAACTTAAATTAATGCATATTAAGTAGACCCGATACGTTCCCTCAGTTCTAAACAGTCCCAATAGTTTATTAAATGTGCTTTTACCAACAGATTAGACGCTAGAGAAAATCCATGGTCTGTCTCTGCTGTAGCCTATGAGCCGGAAGTCCGACACCCGACGTGTATCCTAGCGTATCATAGCAACCACTATAAACTATACATTTCCACCAAACATGGCAACGCCAAGAGAAAAAGAAGCTGCTGCTTATCTTGAAAAACACAAAATTGTTGAACTAATGGACAATTTAACCAGTATGCTGTTCTTTTATCGTCCAGGTCAGTTTTTCACGTTTTTAACATTAATTTACTATAGCATTGAGTGTAAACCTAAGGGGGATCAGCCTTCCATTATCCGCATTCCGCACTTTCAATGATAGAGCCAAACTGTGTGTGTGTGTGTGTGTGTGTGTGTGTGTGTGTGTGTGTGGGGAGAGAGAGATAACCGTTTATGATAAATTATCACCATTGTTTTTTGTAGAGAATTCTACAGAGTTTCTCATTAACCAGTTGGAACAGATGAAAGCATCTAAACAGAAAGCTGTGGTGGATGCACCCTGTCTCTTTGATGAGTCCAACCTGGACTCTGTATTTGGCATCTTGGACCCTACAAAGCAAAAATGCATAACATATGTCCAATACAAGGAAGGTAAGCAGAGGAAAGATTGACACAATTGTGTGGAAGAAGTATGCTACTCACATTTCAGCAATAGCAATGTCGAAATCTGTTACAAGTCCTATTACTTGATGTCACACTTTGCCCAGTGCGAGGTAGTGTGTGCAAAAGGCACTCGAACCAGCTCTCCAAAAATACTCAAAAATAGTAAAAAAAATAAAAAAGTAATGAGTCTTTTGATGCACAATCAAATTACGTTTTATTCACCTTTTCTTAGTGTCCACAGGCTCCACAGCACATGGGTGTTCCAAGAACACAAAAATAAGTATTTACATAGACTGGCCTGGTTGTCTATACAGGTCTGCTCTGCTGCCTGTGCAGTCCTACATTGACTCCTGTGCAGTGGCAGGTCCCCCTCTTAATTAATTAAAAAGGGCCCCCCACATAATCTAATCAGTGGCCACCCAATGTCCAGAGACATCACAATTCATTCATAACACATTTTAGAGAGTCACATAATACATAATATAAATTATCCCCATAGTGTCTCCAGATTTCCCAAAACAAACTGGTCAGGCTACTACTGGGCCTGACAGGCTGGAATGGCTTATAGGGTTGACTACAGAGTACAGCATCTTGCAATGGGTCTGGTCCACAAGATTCGATAGAGATCCTGTCTAGTAAATAAAGTCCACACCTAGAACACCAGAGGGAGTTCAACAAACCATGTGCAACTCAGATTCGGCACAAACAAGGGACTAAATTCATTTCGCTCCTATGCCACAAAAATGTGCTAATGTGTGTTAATACATACTGCAATCAATAAATCAATCAATCAAAATCTATCAAACCATTTAGATCATTAATACAAAACATAGAGACTATGGGCTGTATTTTGCGTGTCTTAAGTACCAGGTCTTATTCCCTAACTTGAGTAAACTAAAGACCTGGAGGCGTGAACAATGCCATTTGGCTATTCTGAGTGGCCAAAGAGCAGTTTACTCAAGTTAGGGAATAAGACCTGGTACTTAAGACACGCAAAATACAGCCCTAGGCCTATATGTTTTGTATTAATATAGTCTAAATCTGCAATGTAGCTAGCTGCCAAATAAATTGTACTGGAGTAAAAGTATTTGCCTCTGAGATATACAGAGTTGGAGTATAGAAATATAAAAAATCCTATGTAATTTCCTCCGCTGCAGCGTTAACCACACTGGGGATAGCAGATATACACATTGATACGTGTCCTGAAGGTGCAGACGGAGACAGGATATCCCGGGAGACATTCAAAAGAGAGGCGTACGTATGCAGTATATACGCACGTCTTTCTTCTTCTTCACTTTGTCAGATGTTAGCACCATGTTGTCAATGTATTTCTTATTTCTGTTCTTTTTCAAACAATTAAACATCCATTATTAAGAAATAGTATTCATTAATAAATGAATAAACCATCACTATTAAATTAATTGTGAAGTTTGTATAAGAAGTAGGCTATAGCCTACAGTATGTAAGAGATAATAGTCATAATTTGCAGACTTGTAGAGAGGCCTATAGGCTTCTGTAAAATAATTGTGAGCCTTTAGATCTGCTACTTTTTGTTTTCTGAAATCAAAAAATTGAAATTTACCCATGCATGCAGATGCTTTCCAGTTGTGATGGGTTAATTATTTTTAAGGGGACAAATCATAAATGTAACCAAATAGACCCTCATCGGTCCATTATTGCGTGGTGGGGGGTGGGAGGGTAATATTGAACGCAATACAATACAACTACAGTAAGGACGAATGTCATGTTCTGTCTCTCTTTTCTTGCAGGAGAAAAGGCCTACAGAGAAGTTCAGACACTTATTTTCAATCTTAATTGTCCTGTTTGCTTGTTTGTTTGTTTGTATGCTATCAAAAATAAATGTATATTATCTTTATCACTATTTACATCAGTAAAATATTTATGAATGAAAAAGTTTAATTGGGGTCGTGTCTGTAAAATCAAATATATAAATGTTTATTTTACAGATTACACCCCCACATTAATCTAATTCTCCTCATCAGGCATTGTGAGACTGAGAGGCACCTCACAACCCTATATTTGCAAACTGTTAATAAATAAAGCATTCAATAAATCAATGTTATGGATTATGATGTTGGACTTGCAGGAGTATATTCAACTCAACTCTCTATGTATAATAATTTATAATACATTGCAGCATTTAATACAAAGGGGTACGATGTAAGGCCATTTCTTAATCAGGATTAGAAAAGTTAGGAAGGCTAATAAACAACCAATGAAGTTTGAAGTAATGGCTAATGCAGTGGTTTAGTGCATTGGGAACTAGCCATGGGTAGAGCATTAGTGAGTTCTGGTCTGAACCAGGGCTAAGGTTCCATACAGACAATTGCAATAGTCTTGAGTTATGGCTATGGGAGTCCTTAATTGGCTTGAAATTAAAAGGTTTGATGAGGAACAAGTTAACAACTGATGTAACTATAAAGCCTTGCAAATATGCACTCCTGGACAGTAGGTGGCTCAAGAAGAAGAAACAGAAGAAGAAGCAGGAAGAGAAGAAGAAGGGGGGTGGGGGGAGAAAAAAAATAGGAAAGGGGGGCGTGGTCAAAGAGTGTCATGGCGGCACCCGCCTGCAAATATAAAGTGCCCTCGTCGGACGGACTTGTACATTTGATTTAAGTTCTCCAATAAACCAAATATATCTGGTATATTTCACTGGGCGTCGTGCTCTAGCGCTAAGAATGGGTACCGTACATGCCAGGGTAAGGACATTTACGTCACATTTATTACATAGATGGATCATGGACGCATGACCTATTTACACTAGTGTAACAGGGCTAATGTTACTGCTGTCAAATCTCCTCAGAGGCCCTATCCTAATGGACCACTGAGTCATAATCCTCAAAACGGAGTCATATTTTGAAGTTATGAATATATATTATGATATATCTATACAATATATAGTAGGCTTAGTTTGTAACATTGACATATTTATTTCTGTAAATAGATGAATAACCACTCAGACAAATTTTCTTTAATTGTGATATTATTTATCGTGTCATTTGATTGTGAGCAAGCACAACATCTAATTCGCTGTAGAATGGGATGTTGGGATTATAAATATTATTTTAAT
This sequence comes from Protomyctophum bolini, assembly GCF_963924005.1. Classification (NCBI taxonomy): domain Eukaryota; kingdom Metazoa; phylum Chordata; class Actinopteri; order Myctophiformes; family Myctophidae; genus Protomyctophum; species Protomyctophum bolini. Next base: position 38,674,395 of record NC_137865.1, read on the forward strand.
ATTCTAATAATAACTACAATGTTTTCTTTGTGCAATAAAGTAGGGTTACAGAAAAAAATCGAGAATATTCAGAGGTAAAAATGGGAATTAACAGGACAATACATTTGGGGGTGCTGTGCGGCAGCGGTGTCCGAACGGTTTGCGGAGCTGTCTTGATACCGGAAGGTCGTAAGTTCAAATCCCCGGACCGGCACGAAGTGCCCTTGAGCAAGGCATTGAACCCCTACCATGAAATGTTCTATGAGCAGGGTGTGGCTGTAAACAAGCATCTCGAGCTTAGTCCACTTCCCTGGGTAAACAAAGAACTTTGCTTTGCTTTGCACATTATCATTGTCTTGTCATAATGTATACAGAAACATATCCGTGTTTAACGGATACGGTAATAAGTAGATATACTTATTACATAACAGATTAAGTATCTATGGGTGGTACTAAGCTATACAATACAGCTGTTTTGAAGGCTGTGCATTTAGGGATTGTTATGCATTTCAACAGAAAGTATACATGACTGGGCCTTTGCTACTGAGATTTCTTAATGAATATAAAGAATATAGGAATAATAGTAAAATGTGAAAATAAATTAATGGTACTGTAGGCTATATGATGAGAAATAAATCAACCAAGAATAAACTTACAGTATAATCAGCCATAGGCACAGCATATGATAATAAACATGATCTTCATGACTAATTATACAGAATTGATTTTGGGCTCTGAGTTAGCTAGATTACTGGTTTTCAACCAGTGGTCCAGGGACCACCAATGTAGCCTGGCGTGGCCAGACTCATAGCGCGGATTCACTGACACTTCGGGGAGGAAGCGTCAGTGAATCCTTGCTATGAGTCTGGCCGCGCCAGGCTACCACCAATGGTCCTTGAGGGGGTTCCGGGTGGTCCCCAGCTAAATTATTGAGAGTTGGTAACCAAATGGACCCTTATAGATCTTTAACTCTTGTCTGATAGTGTAAAATGAAGTAATCGTGACAGCCCTAGCTGAGAGGTCCTCTCCTCACACTTCTGTAATACAAAGAATATGTTGCATGTTATGGGAATAACATGGTAGCCTGGAATCCAGACTGATTCGCTACGTTCTGTGGATTTGTTTCTCACTTCGCTTCTCAGTCTGGCCAGGGTCCTATTTGACTCGCATTTCCTAACTTCACCAATCAGAAAGAAGGAAAACAAATATCGATTCCAGGCTAGTAACATGGTATGGTAACGTAAGTATTAAAATATAACCTTTTACTTGTTGATGTTGACCTGTGCCACAGAGCCTAGACCCTCTGCCCATGCGAGGGCCTGAGCTGGGTGTCCAAGCCGATGACATTGAGGTACCAGAGATGGAACTGGATTCAAAGCAAGAGGTTCTGGAAAACAAGAATGTAAGGATTTGCCTCGTTCTGCATCATTTAAAATAGTTTAGCATGGGTCTATTTTTTGTAGATGTAGAAACACCAAATCTGTTTAGACAATGCTGTTTTTGAGAAACAACTCATTTGCTCATTTGCTGCTGCCTAATTATTTTCAGGTTGTGGTTCAACGTGTACATATAGACGGCCTATCGAGAACAAAGGATGACCTGTTAACCTATGAAATCGCTGGAGTCTTCCGAGCCAAAAACCTAATTGACGTGGGTATTAGTTGAAGAAGTTTCTGTCAGTTGTAAACCTTTCTGCTCATGTTTAATTGCTTGCATTTCTTAGTCCTGAAACTCAAGACAATTTGTTAAAATTGGGAAATGTGGGGGCACCGTGGCACAGTCGGTAGTGCTGTCGTGTCACAGCTAGAAGGTCCTGGGTTCGATTCCCGCTAGGGACGCTGTTGGCGCTGGGGGGCGTGTTCCCTCCTCCACGTCAGCAATGCCCATACCCGAGGCGGGGTTGGCGAAAGGGCCTTTCTGTGTGGAGTTTGCATGTTCTCCTAGGGTAGGTACCCTCACAAAACATGCAGTAGTCCTGGTCTCTAAACTACCTCCCCCTGGCCAGCCGGGGCACCTGATGTAGGGGAAAGGAACTGGTCGGAATAACGTGTTCCTTCCACTCGCTACGTCTGGCCGGGGAAATTCCCCCTGGCAGGTGACAAGAAGCAGCATGCATAGAAGGAAGCATAAAGTCAGTCCGCTGCCCCCCCAGGTTGGCAGAGGAAGTGTAGCGCCCAGGATTACATTAGATAATGGACACTGGGTGGAAAAAAATGGGTTGCAAAATCGTGGGATAAGAAAATTGGGAAATGTGCTTCTCAGTACATTTTCACTAAAACAGCTGTTGTGTTGGAGTGTGTTCCCACCAGCAGTCCTAATATGTGGTTCTCTCATGTGTTATTAGGTCATGAGGACGTCCCATGAAGCCAGACAGAAGCTGCTACGTCTCGGCATCTTCAGAAAAGTAGAAGTTGTCATCGACACCTCACAAGGTGCTGTCACAAACATCATGGTTTACATTAGAACTTACTCAACTTAGTACACTGTCTTTGATGTAATATGTGATTTTTAATTCCTATACATTAGGGTTGCAAGTATTGATAGTATCAATTTGATACATTGTTTGATCAATTGAATAATCGATAGCCGTGGTTTCGGATAATTATGAAATTATGTTTCAACAAATCAACACGAAGAAATAAAGTACATTGCCAGACGATCAGAGATCTGTGTGTAGTGCGTACAGATATGTTTGGGGACATCTAAATACAGTGAATGGGCTAAAAGTGTGCCAAAACTATTCAGAGATTTTTAGAAGGATCCTTCATATTATGATGGTGTCCACGATTGGTTTTCAAAGCAGTGACGTAGGTTTGTTACCACTGAATTTCTCCAGTGTCTAAGCCCATTCAATTCATTTATATTTCCCCAGATGTATCAGTAGGTTCTCTGGCGATTGTCTGATCTACATTGTTCACATAAAAACTATAATAAAAAAATATAAAAAAATATATATATATACGTATATGTATATATATTTTTTACGATATATATAATAAATACTTACAGTATTTATATGATAAAATGAATCCTTTTGTTGCATTTAGAGATAGATAAATAAGCAAGAACTTGTTTTGCCCCTGTAGGTGCGGACGCTCTTCCCAACGGTCTAGATGTCACGTTTGAGGTGACAGAGTTGAGGCGGATGACTGGCAGCTACAACACCATGGTCGGAAACAATGAAGGAAGCATGGTCAGTTCCACAACACCTGCTATACAGATCTCACCTATCGCATATATGAAGGAAGCATGGTCACTCCGTCTCATCCATTACACCGACAATACAGACCTCATCTACAACCAGGAAGCATGGTCACTCAGTATTGAGTGACCTGGGGCGGCAGTAGCTCAGGGGTAGAGTGGCCGGTAGAGCGGCTGGATGGACTGCGAGGTTCGCAGTTCAATCCCGGGCTCCCCCAGAGTTAGTGTCGAAGTGTCCTTGAGCAAGACTCTGAACCCCTAATTGCTTCCGATGTTCAGCTTGGTGCCTTGCGTGGTTTTCTCCGCCACCGGTGTATGAATGTGTGTGTGAATGGGTGAATGTAATGCACATCTACTGTATGTAAAGACTAGAGCCTTGGATAAAACTAAAAGCGCTATATAAATGCACCATTTACCATTTATTTACTGCTATACAAAGTCAAGTATCAGATACGCCTCAGCTTGTTCTGAAGTTAGTGATGGCAGACTTGGTCTGCTCTGTTAATTTAATTGTGATTGTTTTCTAGAGAGTTTTCTATGTAAGATACATGATTACTTCAGGAACCTCAATCAGAACTATGGGCTGTCAGGCCAGGACAAATAAACTTGAAGAGCAAATTCTAAATATAAAATGTAGCCTGTAGCGTTGCCTATGTGTGAGTGTCAGCTACATTATTCCATAAATTATTATTATTGCAGGTGATGCTATGGAAAGACCACCCTATGTTGTTTTTTAATTCTCTACTTATAGTTCTACCCATGGCACCCCTTCTCCTACGCCTTCTTTCACTTTGACTTTACAGTAAAAGACAGTTACTTGATTCGATATATAGATATTTGATATATTCATGTCAATTTAGAACACATCCCTGGTTCTGGTGACTGATGTCGTCCTTCTAATGCTGGAGTGGACAGTTGTTTTTTCCCTCTAGAATCTTTATTGTAATAAATAGATATTGATGAAATGATTTCGTTCCACATTTACAGGTACTAGGGTTGAAGCTCCCCAACATGTTGGGCCGTGCAGAGAAACTCACCTTCCAGTTCTCCTATGGCACCAAAGAGACATCTTATGGTCTGTCTTTCTTCAAACCACAACCTGGACATTTTGGGCGCAAGTAAGGCATGACTACTCCACCACAAGTTATACTTGGTTATACAGTAGGTCCTCTTGCAGAGAAACTGAACTTTCTCAACAATTTATTCTGACAGCGGTGATATGAAGGAAATGCTTTTCTCTACTCTGGTAACATTGTATTTTCTGTTCCTCTGCAACAGTTTCTCAATCAACTTGTACAAAGTCACAGGCCAGTTTCCATGGAGTTCTCTGAGAGAGACAGATCGAGGTGTCTCCACAGAAATTACCGTAAATACTTTCCTCCATCCCTGACACTGGTTATTCACCTTTTGTTTTGTTTTAAAATAGCAGATCTACAAGCTCGTAGCACGGCACTCGGTGCCGCTCTATTTGCTTGTAGATTTGCTATTTTTCCATAGCTATTGCTAAAGTAGAACATAATGCTTAAAACACCAAAAGGGGTTCCCACCCTGAATTAAAGGTCTAGAATAGAGACTTTATTGGGAAACTGCATGATATATGTCAGAAGCTGTGAATAGACTGTATTGAAGCTGGTATATATATATACAGTCTATTTCCAAGAATGTCTTCATTATTAGACTTTGCTTTTGTTTGCATTCTTTCCAAGGTGAGTCAATGTTGGCCAAACATAAATGAGTTACTCATGGGTGATTGCATTTTGTGATTCTCCAGGGAATGTTTTATTTTGGATAAACTTTTCAAATCAGTATGCATTTTAAAATGCATAAATGACTGTAACTTTAACAAAGCATAGCCGAAATGTATTTCAGTATTGTATGACACGAACTGAATCCAATGGCTTCCTTGAAAATCAAACAAACCATAGAACGCTTTGGAAGGTGATCGTGAGTCATATTCATAACATTCAATGGGATAAACATGCTAGACCACCTGTCACATTACAGTGGTTAGTTCCCATAAAAAGCATACAGACCTCTCCTCTCCTCTTACATGAAGCATGTTCATTTGTATTTCTGTCCCACCAGTTCCCACTGTGGAAAACCAGTCAGACGTTGAAGTGGGAGGGTGTGTGGAGAGAACTGGGCTGTCTGGCTCGTACAGCATCCTTCGCTGTCCGGGAGGAGAGTGGTCACTCTCTCAAGTCCTCACTCTCGGTACTGTACTGTATTCTAAAGACATTGTCTCACAAACCTTGCTGCCTGCCTTTTTTTAAAGTGATTTAAAAAGTAATATCTTTTTGTTGAACATCGCACAGCGGGAAGTCGAGTGAAGCAACATGGGACTTGAATGAAACACATTGACAGATTGACTGTTTGTCACTCTTAGCCTGCAAATGTGTCAACCAGAGCGAGCCAAAAATGCCAAACAAAGTTGGACTGAAATACTTTATTGAGGCATTAAGCCACACAACCCAACTATGCACACCTCTAGGTGCATTTGGTGAAGGGGTAAACATTAACATATATATGAATACTGTATATACCAATGTTGTTATTGTTAAAAGACGACTAACAAGTAGAAATATATAGAGAGTATGCGCGTGACATTATCATCATACCCGGAAGTTATGCGGGAATGCCTACTGAGTGACAAAAAACTACTTTCTGGCCTTGACAGCCCATACACACAAACAGAAAAGTCAAATTTGATTGAATTAAATTACTTTAAACTACATTAAATTAACTTTGTCACTCACTTTGCCACTCTATTTGCCACTTGATCTGCCATTCACTTTATGCATGCGCATGCCCTCTATAGTTTTTAATTTTTTAATTTTCTAATTATCTAATTATCTTCTCTCCCAGCATGCTATGGTTATTGACACCAGAAACTCCTCCATTCTGCCCAGGAATGGAGCCCTGCTAAAGATCCACCAGGTTCGTTTACTACCCATAATACTATTTGTGTTCACTGACACAAATACGTTTTTGTGTTTGGAAAAAAAAAGTACCAATCGTAGGGATGAGGATTTTATTGATTCCAACTCCGTTTGGTTGTGTTTAGTGTAGTGACATTGTTTTGTGTTCCATGTTCATGTTTTTATATTGTGTGTGTTGTGTAGGAGTTGGCCGGTTACACCGGGGGCGATGCCAGTTTCGTGAAGGAGGACTTTGAGATCCAACTCAACAAAAGTCTGTTCTGGGACTCGGTGAGATACTCCATAATAATGTAAAGTTATATGTTCCGTTTAGTGCAATTTAGTTATATTCCGTTAATTATCCTCAATTACATTGCATTCAGTCCAGTCCATTTCAGCCTTCGCAACCATATCAAGATGTATCTCCTTGTGAAACAGGGCGGGGTTAGTAGGGCTACAGCTGCTTCCTCAGCCAATCACATCATTGTGGGTGGTGGGGGAAGGTTGTTCACTGATTGTTCAGCTGACCCTCCTGTCTTCTCAGGCTATGGGATCTAAATTCCCGCACGCTTCATTTGTTGTGCACTGCAACAGGGCAGTTCCGAATCAAATATGCTCTTTAATGTTTTAAAACCATGTTTTTCATTTCAGCTGGTATACATAACATAATACTATAATTAAATGACCAAGAAAGAATAACTTTCTTGTGACTTATGTTAATAACAGAAGCAAATTAGAGTGAAAAGAAAATAGAAAAAGAAAAATGATGCTTTAGTACCAGTGTTTCTGTAACCAACTGGCTAAAGCCAGACGTGAATCAGGCGTTAGCAAAACAAAATTGCCTGCCGGCAGGGCAGGTCAGGTTGTGGCCTCCTGGTGGCGCTATAATAGGCCAATGTTAAAAGGGTGACATTTCTTCTTATGCCTTGGATGGCAATTGGATGATTTGAGGCATCTTGTTCCAAAAATGTGTGTTTGCAAAAATCCACCTGTTGGTGGTGCTATAACAGGCCAATGTGAAAAGGGTGGGATATATTCCTCAACCTAGTAGGAAAGTCCGTGAAAGATTTCACGTAAATTGCACGCTCAGAGGCATTTTGTTCCAAAAATGTGTTTTGCAAAAATCCACCTGTTGGTGGCGCTATAACAGGCCAATGTGAAAAGGGTGGGATATATTCCTCAGCCTAGTAGAAAAGGCTGTGAAAGATTTCACGTAAATTGCATGCTGCAATCTGGAGGAGTAATATAAAAAAATGTGTTTTACAAAAGTCGGCCTCCTGGTGGCGCTATAACAGCCGTTCTTGAACATTTGGGGCAGAGGTTCATCGTTGGCATCCAGGGAGTGTGCGTGCAAAATTTGGCATCGCCCGGGTTAACGGTACCGGAGATTAGCTGGTAACAGACAGAGTGCAAAACATACAGTACTCTCTCCCCATGCCTTCGGCCTGGTGGAGACAATGTGCACTAAACTCCCTCCGTGTTGTCTGTCAGCGCATGCTGAGTTTTACATAACCCGTGAATCTGGCACCACCCTCAAAAAGAGTACAAAACTATTCTCTAACAATTCTTTCCCATAAGCGAGAAAAAAAAAAAAAAAAGAAAAAAACTTCGAACCAGCCAGGACTCGAACCTGGAATCTTCTGCTCCGTAGGCAGACGCGTTATCCATTGCGCCACTGGTCCGCTGCACTGTTTCCTCTGTCAGGTTTGCTTTTGTTTCCTTCTGGTTGTTACACAACTGGCTACAATGCTGAACAACGTAGTTCAGCATTTACCCTCCAAAAATGGTAATCTGATCATACACTTACAGTATCACAAAATACATTTAAAGGTAGCGTAAGTCAAGGGTTCTCAACCCGTGGGTCGCGACCCAAAAAAAAAAGTATTTTCTTCTTTTTTGCAACTAAATGGCTGGAAAATGGAAATGAAGATGTCAGAAGCCTACTTATTTAACACATTGTAAGGTCATTCATTCACACCTTCACCATCCCACCCACACCTTCTGAATAGAAGGCTTCTCTTCATGATCAACAAGGATAATTAACCATTTTGACCTGAGATCAGATTCTAAAAATGTCTTCTACATCCTGACAGTTTTCTGAAAAAGCTATGTTTCTATGTCAGTCGTTCAATAGCAAACCTACAAGCTCGTAGCGCGCCACAGAGTGGCTTGTACTAGATCTGCTATTTTTCAATAGCTAAAGCATAACATAATGCTAACACCAAAAGGGGTGTAGTAGTAGTAGTAGTGAATATGATTTGGCGCTCTCACCACCTGACTGGGTTCGATTCCCGGTCCTAACAGTTAGGATGGGTTATGCAGGAAGAAGTTCAATAGGTGCCAATGTACAAACAACAGTCTATGTATCAACAACTAGCACTGATGACATCAGGGATCTCCACATATGGGCATAAAAGGGACACCTGCAGACCGACGGCGACGGGTATACAACGCGTATTACAACAGGGCATGCATTCTGAACTTGCATTGTTCCTACCGAGAAGGCCAGTAGGTCTACAGTAGTATCGTACAAGGTCTAGTCTCTCCTACACTGTCTCTGTCAGTTCTAATTTTTTTTATTTAATTTAATTTAAAATTTCAGATTAACACAAAATTACATTCACAGTGCAAGGGTTCATACATACATACACCAATATCAAGCAACATATTCCTGTCCATTCATGAATGTCCATCATTCTCTGTCAGTTTTCTACTGTTGACCTTTTCCTACGTTTTCCTTCATCTTTCAGGTCTTGTCTGCCTCGATGTGGGGAGGGGTGCTGTTGCCGATCGGTGAAAGGCCAACGAGCATAGCAGACAGGTACTGTACATAACGTTATTGAATATATACCGTCCAACCGAATATTTAAATGTTTCTCTTGGCCCCTATTTGCGAGTTTGTTTATATCATGCTCATTGGTTATGTTTTCAAAACATGAATCTGTTTTTTTTGTTGTTCAATTAATCAATGCAATTATTTTATACCATAAATGGTGGTAAAACGAGGCAATAAATACAATTCTCATCAATTTCAAATCATCAAAAGTCATGTGAATTCAAGAAGACATCTTGACATGATTTAATCAGCGAACACAAACATAACTTTTCATTTTATAATATGGAACAAAGTAAAGACAGTATTCACATGAAGTTAGAAATAGCTCATATTAAACATATTTACATGATGTTAGGTGATCTCCAGGACATGAAGCTCTAGTCTACATGAAACTACACAAACAAATCGTCCCAGTAGCTACCCTCGATCAGTCCCATTAGGGAAACACCAGGGCCACACAATCCGATGCTCCGGAACTACTCTGCCGGAACTGGGAGTGAGAGGAACTGGCGCATGGACGGACTAGACTCCTGTCCGGGCCCCTCCTAAGTCTCACCAGGTCCATTCCTGCTCTGACCAGGTCCAGGACCTGTACGTTACACCAGTCTCCCAGCACCAGGCACGTCATTCAGGAGTGGTGGATATCGAGATGCAATGGTTCTGCATGGTAGATATGGTGGTGCTGCAGGCTCCGCTTCTGGCTTGAATGGCCCTCCTAAAGGCCTCACCGTGGGTTTGTCGGACTTCCTCCTCACGGAAGACACAGGCTGGGGCGCCAACCCAAACTGCTCCCGGGTGCCGTCTACATTCTGGCTGTCATCAGTCTCTCCGGTGGTCACCAGACTATTCCTGGTTGTCATGTAGTCTATTCCTATGAGTCACTGTAAATGGAACAACTAAAACAAAAATACATTGCATGAATCCACCTGGGATGTATCTAACTACAAATATAACTATATTATACACAGTCATGAATTAGAATAAAACACATTGGGGTGGTTGGCTGTCACAGGGGTAAAGTTCCTGAGCACCACTGTGAAAATGAGGGGTTTAAATCCGCCGCGATATCTACGACCTGGCCGAGTGTTTTAACAAGCACAGTTGATCTTGTTCACGGGAGGGAAGCCAGACAGCAAGAGCTTTCTTTGTCGCTACTCTAGCAAGTCTTACAGATTTGTCAACGGTGCCTGTTAACAGGGGTGTTGAAGTACGAGGAATAGGAATAGGGTGTTCCTACGAGGAATAGGGTGTTCCTACCAAGTGAAAAGAAGCGGAAAGTGATTCCATTTGTATCAGAGGAGGCATGTGGTTTCAATACCGTCACTATGCAAGGCACCAACCTGCACATCGGGAGCAGATTAGAGGTCAGAGATCAGAATCAGCGTCTCGCTCAAGGACACTTCGACACTAACTCTGGGGGAGCCCGGGATCTAACTGGGAACCCCACGGTTCCCATCCAGCTGCAATACCGACCACTCTACACCCGAGCCACTTCCGCCCCGTGATGGCACTGATGGGTGTCTATTTCTGTGCTTACATGACGCATGACGTGTGTGTGTGTGTGTGTGTGTGTGTGTGTGTGTGTGTGTGTGTGTGTGTGTGTGTGTGTGTGTGTGTGTGTGTGTGTGTGTGTGTGTGTGTGTGTGTGTGTGTGTGTGTGTACACTAGGTTCTATCTTGGGGGTCCTACCAGCATCAGAGGGTTCAGTATGTACAGTATGGGTCCACAAAGCGATGGTGAGACATTTCTTTGTACATTATATACTTTATATATTACACACTACAGGCCCAAAGCCTCCTGCAAATGTATCTGACAGACAATGAGGAAAACAGTGACTCTTCCAACCCATATAGACTGCAATGGTGCTGTTAGCCATTGCCCTTCTGTACACAGGACCACTATTAGCCTACTGACCTGTGGTGTTCTGTGCTGGTATTACTGGTCTGGCAGGTGACTACCTGGGAGGAGAGGCATACTGGGCTGGGGGTCTACACCTCTACACGCCTCTTCCCTTCAGACCGGGACGGGGCGGCGTTGGTGACCTCTTCAGAACACACTTCTTCCTCAACGCCGGGAATCTGTGCAACCTCAACTACGGTGGGTATCAGAATCACTCTGAAACGACAATACCCACTGAAACAAGTGGGACCCAAACGTTTTAGCATGCGACCCAGTAGGTTAATAGTAGAGTACAGGTATACAAAGCTCAGGACGTAAAGTTAGTGTTCATTATAGACAGTGGTGGAAAAAGTATCAATACTGCAATGAACTACTGTTAGAAGTAAAAGTCTGCTATTCAAAATATACTTGCGTAAAAGCACAAAGGCATTGGTATAAAATTGTACTTAAAGTACCAAAAGTAGAAAATACTCAAATGTTTAAACATCTTTTTAAAATAGCAGATCTACAAGCTCACAATGCGTCGCATTGCAACGCATTGTGAACTTGTATATTTTCTGTTTTCAAATGGCCAAAATGTATAGGGTTGAAGTGGGTAATGTACAGTATGTATTATAATAATAACCCAAATCTTCAAAGTAACTACTAACAAAAATAAATAATGGACCTTCATGTGAAGACGGTTGAAAACCACTGTATTAGGTTATCAGGTCATTTATTGTGTGTGTGTGTGTGTGTGTGTGTGTGTGTGTGTGTGTGTGTGTGTGTGTGTGTGTGTGCGTGTGTGCGTGTGTGCGTGTGTGCGTGCGTGCGTGCGTGCGTGCGTGTGTGTGTCATTACCTTCTTCCAGGAGAGGGCCCGCAAGCTCACCTGCAGAAGCTGGCAGAGTGTATCCGCTGGTCGTATGGGGCAGGTATCGTGCTGCGTCTGGGGAACATCGCTCGTCTAGAACTGAACTACTGCATTCCTATGGGAGTCCAGAGTGGAGACAGGTACTTGTCTAATTATTTGAGATAATCGCAATTATTTTTGCATAATCGTAAATCGTTTTCCATGTTGAAAAATGTCCATACACTTTCAAACATCTTTCTAAAGTAGCAGAAATAGCAATCAACTATTTCTGCTATTTTGTAATATTTTACTCACCAATCAACTGCCTTTTGTATAAACATGCATGTTTTTTGTCATTATTATGAATGGTACCATTTAATCAGTTTTGCAAGTGTAAATGGTAAAAGGCTGAACTGTACCCAGACCGAAGTGGGTAGAATCAGTGCTGTGTAGCTCCATCTGGTGGAATACATCCTGAAATGCAGACATTTCCAGAATAAAAGTGAACTTCAAGCATGGTCTGATGCTTCTTAAAGGAGAATTTCACAGACACTAACATTTACGTTACTTTTATGTTACTCTTCAAATGTTTTCCCCAAACAAAACAATTTCACTCTTGTGGGACAGTGTTGGAGAATCAACCATATTATATGTACAGCATACTGTACATCACAGTCCTGGGGACGGATTTCAGTCCTGAGGATTTCATAGGGGTCATTTAATGAGATCAGTGCAGATTTGCCCTGCATACAGTATACAATCAAATCATACACATACTATCAAATAAACAACAATTGCCAAATGTGACATGAGTTATTTTCATTTATTTCATAGTGGGGTTTTTTTAGTAAATAGGTCTCTCCTACTGAGACCAAGTTTTACAGTGGTAATTTATGATCCCTGGAAAGATTATTTTTCTCTCTTCTCTTTGGATGTAAATGGGATCATATTTCCCTCTTATCTTTACAGAATAACTGATGGGGTCCAGTTTGGAGCGGGAATCCGATTCCTGTGATCTTGTCTTCCTTCAAGTTTCATTGTTACACGCAAGGGACATGAATCCAAAAGAAAGTACGCACATCTCTAAAGAACTTTCAGGTGCTGAACAAAATACGTACAGGAGAAGGAGATGTAGTGCTCTGCTCACACTGTTTTGTAGCTCCCACAATAATTTTATTTAGAAGGATGACAATGTTTCGACCCCTTATGGGTCTTCGTCAGGTACACGCAAGGGACATGTCATTGAATAAGGGAATCGATCTTCATCATTTTTAATGATGGCTTCAACCACATAATACGATATATTTTGGAAACTCTTGCTGTCAGTGTGCAAGCAAAACAGGTGCTACAATTTGAATGTGGAAGTAAGGTATGTGATACAGGCCATGAGTCGGATATAAATGTGTTCTAGACTAGTTACTCTAATAAAATATGTTCCCTGCATGTTTTAAGTGATTGTCTCTCAATCCTGTATTGGAAATATGCTGCACTTAAAATAATACTAATACTGGGGGGAAAGAAAGTATAATACATTTTACATATACAGTATAAGGTTTTCACAGCATTATTGTTCAGCAATAGAGTGATTCATAACATGTCTATGGTGGATTTTTATGAAACAAACACTTTGCAGATTGAAAGAGGATAATTCAAGTTTGCCCTACAGCTGCAATGTTGGTGAGTTTAATGTCATTTAATACAAGCAGATCGGAAATTCGATTTGCATCAATGGGCTGTCAATGGAGGGTATTGCAACTCTAGATTAATTCCATTATAAAACATCTAGTGTTGCAAATTGCGGCTATGTCTGACGCAATTTCACGCAAATCTTGACCTGATGGTCAAGATTCAATGTACTGTATCCCCTGTTGCACAATGAATTATTGGCTGCAAAAATATTGAGCCTGTACTGATGATGTCTTATCAGATCTGTGTGGGCACTATGAGGGCAGTGTAAAAAAAAGTGTATAAAACAATCATTCTTAAATCTGAATGGTTGAAAGTGGTGTCGGTCAGTCAAGCTTAGATGGATAGTGCTCCAGACGTCATCACTGTGCGTCATATTGTAGTTTTATAACAAACGCCACTGGCGCGGTTCATGATCAAGCGTGCGCATGCGCTATATCATTCGAGTTCTTTCCTTCCGTAGCAGCAGCAGTAGTCAGCTTTTTGCAAACGAAACGTTGCGGGAACAGAGCGGACGCACCGATCGACCGACCGCCTGCGAGGTTTTCATTTCATTCACAGCTTTTCTGGACATTTCCATCTTCACCGCTCCGCCGTTCTACGGAGCACATCGTGGGTTGTTGTTATTATAGCACCGTTTGTGTTTTTGTTTTTTTACAATCATCCGAGAGAAGAGATATCTGCGGATTGTTCATCGAGCGAGCGGCTTGTGATCTGGACACAGGCCAGCCAGGCTAGGCACGCAGATGGCGGTCACCGTGGAGGATCTGTACCGTAGCTACGGGGTTCTGGCCGACGCTGCTAAGGACACACTCAGCCAGGTGAACTAAACACACACACTGCCAGCCGAGCCAAGGCCGCTAACCGAACCAGAACGTGGGCCGGCTCACTGGTTTTAGATATGAGCGGACCAGCTCGGAGCCTCCTCGGTCGGTTTGGGGTTGTTTGTATTTCTCGGACAAGCTAAAGCTAACTGTTTAGAATAAACTAACAAAGCATGCGACTATGATGTCATAACAAAGCGTCTTACGTTATAACCGAATTTAAATTTAGTATTTAGTTTCAGCGGTGGTTTTCAACCCGTGGTCCTTTTGAGGGGGTTTCCTCCAGGTGGTCCCCGCCCCACTAGATAAATGATGGAGAGTTCTCAACCAAAAAGGACCCTTACAAATGTGATCTTTAACTTAAGAGCGTAAAATGATGATACATTTTCTATGAAAAGGGTTGACTTGAAAACCCACTGCTTTTAGTGATCCCTGCCTGGGGGACAGCCAGCCTGCGGCCTGCCACAGGCTTATTTATTAATTAATCAACTGAAGTAAAACATGAAAGATGATATGCAACACATGGTACTTGTCGATATGATAAGGGCTTCAAACGCGTCATGGCCTGGGCCGCAAAACCCGCGTCGTTTGTGTGTATATTTAGCGTGTAGCTACTTAGCTTGGTACAACAAACTTGTCTAACACTCCTTTTACCTCTTTCCAATGTCGGAAGTTCATCGTAACCCCTTGAAACTAACCTGTAGTTTAAAGGGACGATATTTACTTAGTGCTAAAAATGCTTAGCTGTATACACGATTCTTTGTGACGTCTTGTGCTTGTCCTTGGTGTCTTTATGCCATCAAGCTAAAATGCGTTGAACATGTTCTTCCATCTGTAACGTTAAGCCGGTGGGTCAGAGACTAATGAAGCATCGGATTCGTAAAACTAAACAAAGGCACACTAAGGATAATAACATTTGGCGTTTTTGTATGCCGGACAAAAGTGGCAAATGGCAATGGTGGTGTACGATATAATTATGTGCCAGAGCCGCGACATCTGTTATACTTGATCTTGGATGAGTTAAAATTCTTTGAATTTTGTATTTGTATAAAAATCAAACGCTGGATATTTACAGAAACGTGCATATCTTGATTTCTAATTAAACCTTTTTTTGTATTCTCCATTTCCACTGCTTGATCTTAAGCCTTAAATGTTAAGGGATCAGTCTAGGATCCAACAGGACTTTATTCCACGTGTAGCAGTAAGGCTATGTACCAGAGCTATTCCACGTCGTGGTAATATTTTTGACTTGAGGATAAACATCCAGAATTCTGATAACTGGTGATGAGCATTGTAATATCTTGACGTACTGTCATTTTATGGGAAGAAAATTTGTCTTCCAGATGAAATAGTTTATTTGCAATGCAATCCCAAAGGAAAGTGTGTAATGTAATGCCACATTGCATAGAGCATGGCCACATGCATGATCGTAATTAATAAGAAGGCATAGCTTTAATGCATTTTCTCATTTAAATCAAAATGCCATCAAATGGTTAACTAGGGCGACTGTGGCTCAGGAGGTAGAGCAGGTCGTCCAATGATCCATGGGTCGGCTGTTCGAATCCCGGCTCCTCCTGTCTACATGTCGAAGTGTCCTTGGGCAAGACACTGAACCCCAAATTGCTCCTGAGGTGCTGGTTGGTACCTTGCATGGCTTCTGCCGCAATCGGTGTATGAATGTGCGTGTGAATGGGTGAATGTAATGCACAATCTATGTAAAGCGCCTTGGATAAAGGCGCTTTATAAATATAAAATTGACCATTTAACTTAAGCATTTATTTCTCCGTTTATATTTTGAAGCACAAAGATGCATACCAGTGCATCCTGGATGGTGTGAAGGGAGGGCCAAAGGAGAAGCGTCTGGCAGCTCAGTTCATTCCCAAATTCTTCAGCAGCTTCCCTGAGCTGGCGGATGCGGCCATAAACGCTCAGCTTGACCTGTGTGAAGACGAAGATGTGTCCGTAAGTTTTAAACCCCCATATTTGGTCACTTGACACCCATTTTGACCTGAGATCAGATTCTAAAAATGTCTTCTAGATCCTGACAGTTTTCTGAAAAAGCTGTTTCTATGTCAGTCGTTCTTTGATTTTTCAAAATTAGTTAACTGAATAAAATAAGTACTATCTTGGCTTGATGATTAATGAACTCCTATGTGTTTTTGTCACTTTATAGTGTTTATTTCAAGAGGTGATATAGTTATATTGTTTAACTGTTTTTAGTTTTTTCGTGTTTATCACATTTATATATCTTTTTTATTATGTATTGTATGTGGAATTTACATTACCTGACATTATTATTTTTCATTTTATATAACTGAATTACTTATTATCATTGTCAATAATACTCTGAAGTTGTCATATACAAAAAATGCCTAATAAAAACAGTATTAAAAAGAAAAAAAAGAATGAACACAGCTGTGTCTGCATGGCTTGTTTTAAGGGTCATTCATAATCAAGGTGAGGGAATGCCTTAAACTGGAGTTTTTCCCATGCAGTGTGTCCTAATTTGGCTTGTAGCAAAATGTATGCAGGACGAACACCCAATACTTTACCTTTAAAAAAAAACACTTCTCTGTTCCAATCTATCCAGATTAGACGACAGGCAATCAAGGAGCTGCCTCGATTTGCAACAGGCGAGAACATCCTCAGGGTGGCAGACATCCTCACCCAGCTCCTACAGACAGGTATTGGACGTTTTCCGTTGGGCTCCTCGTTTGCTTGGACTGCTGCACATTACACCTGAGAACGCTTTACACTGTACTCTCTCTACCAGTATGTCTGCCTGGAGCTTAAAGCCCAAACCACACCAATGGGTCGCCATGCAACTCCTTGCTACCATCCTGTTGCAAGCAGACTCATGTAGTTGCAAGCAACCATTGACTTGAACCAATTTAATCACTTGGGTAGACTTGCATCGACATGCGCTGACGTGCAACAGGACATATGACACCGCTGGGACGAATGGCCGAAACCGCTTTTGTTGCGTCTTGACCTGTTGGCGTGGTTTCTGGCTTTACGTTGTATGCTCTCTATCGGTATGTCCGCCTGAAGCATTACTCTGTTAAATTAAGAAAGAATAACATGAGACAGAGACGGTGACTGCTTAATTAAGTTAATTTATTAAACACATTTCTTCCATGTAGCCCATGATTTGTAATGGCATCATCATGCTATTATGCCTGTGGATATACAGAGTGATTGTGTTCTGTGTTGTGAGAACTTGCTCTTTTTGTGCTGAAAAGACGGAACCATCTTTTTACTTTGGCTGGCTTTAAAAAAAAAACTGGCTTCTAGTGACTGTGTGTGTGTGTGTGTGTGTGTGTGTGTGTCTATATATATATATATATATATATATTAAACCTACAACTGTCTTTCCATTTTCATTGTGCTTCCAGATGATGTTGCAGAGTTCAACCAAGTCAACACGGCACTCCTCTCCATCTTCAAGGTCGACGCCAAGGGTAAGAGTTTTGGAAACGTCATGCAGTGGAACCAAACTGAAATGGTCTCTGCCAGTCCAGACTCTTTATCCAGTCTAGTGTAAAGTTGGTTTTCAGTCAACATTGGTAATAAAAAGTATGAATTTAGCCAGCTGAGTAGTAGGTATGGAGCTTAATGCTCCATCCTCTCTGGCTTCCCACCATGATAAGGGTGCTAATTGCTTTGATTATATTGTCATGGGGTGGGGGGGTAGTCGGAGCACCTAGAGTGCTGCCTGATGCACGTTTTATATCAAAAGGGTCCGGACGGAGTCAACTACGGATTACCATGATCAGTGATTCTTTATCGAGGACTCGTACTTGATTTTTAGTCACTTAAAATGATTGCTGCAACATAGTTTCAATGGTAAGTGTATTTTATTGTTCTGATTATTGATGAAAAGACTGACTGTTTTTATTTATTGGCTCACACTATTTTTCTAGGTACTCTGGAAGGTATGTTCTCTCAGATCCTGCAGGGTGAGGACATTGTCAGGGAGAGAGCCATCAAGTTCCTCTCTCTCAAACTGAAGACCCTGCCAGAGGAAGTCATGACCAAGGAGGTGGAGGACTTTGTCTTTGCTGAGACCAAGAAGGTGAACCCTCACCTGTGTTTGCCTCGCGTAGCCAGACGAATCTCCCTTTGCAGTGCAAATTGCCCCAGGCAGTCTGGCCCGTTCAATTGTGGGAGGATTCCGCGGCACCGCAGTAGTGAGGAAACGAGCTCACAGCGTGTCGCTTCATGCCGCGCAGAAAAAGCTTGTAAATCGGCTATTTTCACTACTTCTTACACATTTGTTTTCTAATTTATGCAATTTCTTAGCTTTGTCTTTATTTATTCATGAAATAACTATTGAATAATACCAAAATGTAGAAAACCGAAAATAAAGGGACCCATAAAAATGTGTTCGCCACCCACAAATGGGTCCCGACCCAGTGTTTGGTGGGGAAACCGTGTTTCAGTTCATCGGTTTTTGGAAAGCTAGAGGCGATCCTCATTTACAACAATACAAATCGGTGTGTCGTTCCCACCCAGGTTCTGGATGACGTGACGGGAGAGGAGTTTGTGCTGCTGATGCGGGTGGTGTGCAGTCTGCGAGCGCTGCAGTCCGTGGCCGGGCGCCAGCAGCTGGTGGAGCTGGTGGTGGAGCAGGCCTTCCTGGGGACTGCGCTGAACCCCGCAGACCCCGACATGGTGGACAGACTGCTGCAGTGCTCGCGCCAGGCCCTGCCGCTGTTCTCTGTGAGTGACACGTATTATCACTGGGGTCATCGTCAATGTGTCTGTAGTATACAAACATTCTTTTGAGTGGTGCAACCACTCCAAGGAACAGCAATGTCCGCCACCCGTACATGTGTTATTGTGTTCACCTATGCATGTATTAATGAGCACGAGTATGACTGAGTACCAGTAGGGGCGCTGTTTGCCAGAAACGGAGAGAGAGAGAGAGATAGTATTAGTGCTGCAATTGTTGCTTGACAATGAGAGAGAGAGAGAGGAGGGGGGGTGGGAGAGGGAGGGGAGTTGCACCACTCAGTTCACACAGGTGATCTTTTTTAATACAAAACTAGAGCGGTGCCCATTGGGCAATGGCCTATGCAAGATGCAAGTTGGAAATGCATGCCGTGCAGTTATGTCTGTCCCGTTTATGCCCATATATGGAGTTCTTTGTCAGGCATTCCCTATGAAGATGTCAGAACATCATTGTGATGTCGGAACAGTTCCATATATGGAGATATAGGGGTGATCAGGTCCAGGGGCTTTTGTGCTGGTTCTGGACAACATTTATAGTTGGATAGATAACATTATAATGTTCTTATTTTGACACAATTACTGTATGTCAGTCCAGGTTTTCCTCAGAATATGTATGACACTGATTTACTATGGCACATTAGGAGTCCACTAGGACAGTGCAAGTTATGGGGTTCCTTGAAAATAAAACTGTTTGAGAACCAGAGTTAGACTTCTGACCTGGTCATTTAAGGCTAATCTTTGTCCATGTCAAAAATAGAATTTTGACAAATGTTCACCACAAGTCAGCATGGCGATGACCCCTATGTATTATATTTATTTATTATTGTAAAGTCTAGTTCAGATCAAAGATTTACGATTAGACATAACCGTTTAAAGCCCGATACTGGTACT
Organism: Protomyctophum bolini; assembly: GCF_963924005.1. Lineage (NCBI taxonomy): Eukaryota > Metazoa > Chordata > Actinopteri > Myctophiformes > Myctophidae > Protomyctophum > Protomyctophum bolini. The sequence goes on from NC_137865.1 coordinate 38,694,194, forward strand.
TTGTAACATGATGAAGCATTAGGGCCGATTCATACTCCTATTTTAGAGCCGAATAAAAGTCGGTTCGGCTCTGTAGAGCCTACAATTTGACGTCATTTGAGGTTCGGGGGGGCGGGTACCGTCCTAAAGTCGGCTCTTCGGTGCTACTGAAATTTTCTGACGAGCCGAAATCATTTCGGCACTACAGCGCCGAAACAGGAGTATGAATCGGCCCTTAGAATGGCAAGGAGAAAACTCTGAACTATTGTTTGATTGCGCAATGTGTTGAGCCATGTCCTTGCACATTCCTCATTTGTTGCATTTATTTTCCTCTTTCTCCCACTCTCCAGAAAAATGTTCATTCCACACGATTTCTGACGTACTTCTGTGAGCACGTCCTACCCAACCTCAGCTCTCTGACCAGCCCTGTAGCTGAGCTCGACATTCAGCTGGAGGTCAGTGCTTTATTTATCTATAGAGCGTCGCAGGCTTTTCAAAAAGTATTTATTCAAAGACGTTTACACCCTGCCTTTTTTTTCTTCTTTCTAATTATTTGATCTGCCCAAAACAGTGTTTATTGTCATGATTTGTCCGCGGTGTAAACGTCTTAAATAAATACTTTTTGAAATGCCTATGGGGGAAATGAATGGGGAATTATTTCCTGGGCCACTCGTCATTCTGAAAGGGAGCGGGACTACTACGCTCAATGTCCCAACAAGTGGACAATTCTGTTTAGATTTTTATTTTTCTAGCAAAGAATAGAAGACATTATCAGATATCCAGCATTTATTTGCCCACAGCGAGGGTAGTGATAAGGGTATAACGGTTATCAGCCCCTGGGTTGATGGGGCAGTAGCTGACAAATCACCACAAGCTTAAGTTTCTGATTAATTTAATATTAATGTGTGCAGGTGCTGAAGATGTTGGCAGAGATGAGTCCCTTCTGCGGAGATATGGAGAAGCTGGAGCCCAATCTGCACCAGATGTTTAAGACATTGCTGGTAGGAACTTGCACAGGTTGCACACATGCCATGTGTTTCATACAGCGTCTTCGATTCTTCGTGTATTTGTTGATCATGGATGCATTTTCAGCTAACTACTCAAATGAAATATCTTTGTCTTCCTGGATAGTTGGCATGTTGATGTGGAAGCCATTGTTCTGCCATTAATAATGCATTTTAAAAATAAGTTTGAAATCTTGTGAATAGTTCAGAAACCTGCCTACCGGTGATGTCACTGATTACAGGTTTCTAAACTGTCCACAGCTCACCTCTGGACACGGTAGTCAGTAGACAGAGATGGTGCCATCTTATAATGAGCATTGGTCAGGCCCAGTAAATGCAATGAACACTCAAGATTTCCAAGTGGGCCCTGATGCAGAAAAGGTTGAGAACCACTGTACTATTTCCACCTCCTTTATTCTCATCTCGTCTCTTGTTATTATCTCCATCCATCTCTCTTTAGGAATACATGCCTCTGCCCCCTGTCGCTGAAGAAGGGGAGAACGGGGAGAACTCTGCGAGCGAGGAGCCCAAGCTTCAGTTCAGTTATGTAGAATGTCTCCTGTTTGGCTTCCACCAGCTGGGCAAGAAACTGCCCGACTTCCTCCTAGACAAGGTGGATGCTGAGCGCCTCAAAGACTTCAAGATCAGGTGAGGCCTGTGTATAACATTGTCATGTCAAGACCTCCAACTTGATGCATATTAGACCACTGGCATTCTGTTTTTAGCTAATGATCATTATTTCTCAACTCGTTGACTGCCAAGAACGAGTTACATTTTTGGCCAAAAGGCTCAGGCTGCTAAACAAAAGTTACACACATTTTTAGTTGAATTATATAATTTTGCCATCTACATTATCATCCGGTTAGCTCCCAAGTTCTATAGCGCTAAACAGGCACTAGACCCTGACCAAGATGTCCGTGGCCATAGACTATAATAGCTGGATTTTTTTCTTTGTATCCTTTCTCGGATTGAGGTGATAAAAACTGGGATGTTGGTGGCTCATTACTAAATCGTCGCTACCATGCAGTTACAATATTATTAATGCTTCGGATGACTTATAAAAAGATAGTAGCAACATTAGCTTTAGCTGATTTAGTTTCTGGTTCATTTTGGGTTGACTTTTGGGGTCTTCAAAATAAAACTCCCGGCTGAATCCAGTGGCAGGGAAGGAACACTGAAACAATTCTGTCAGTCAATGTTAATATACGTCATGTGTTGTGAGTCATTTTAGCTGACGTAGCAGTGGTTAATGCAGCTGTGTGCTTCCAACAGGTTACAGTACTTTGCCAGAGGTCTGCAGGTTTACATCAGACAGCTCCGAGTGGCCCTGCAGGGCAAGACTGGAGACGCACTCAAGACAGACGAGGTAGGACTACAACTCGGTGATGTTATCCTAATATCGGGAACAAAAGCGCATGTTCTCTCACTGCATTTCCGTATTGTGAACCTTTCGGTAATTGTCCTTGATGGCACAATTCAACAACCATGCAGTCTCTGGGCTGTAATACATTTGTTTCTTTACATTCAAAGCTACCGTTGAGTAATTAAATAAGTTCAGTGAAACATTGGTAATACTCAGTGGTCTAGGACTCAACAAAAACGAGATCGGCGTCGGAGCCAAAACCTGGCATTGGTCAGGCTCTAATCAATATGGAGACAGCCAAGGGAGTGGAGGGTTTGTTCCATGTTGTAATCTGTTCATCTGATCATGGCTGACTTCTCCCTTGTTTATGTTTGGTTCAGAATAAGATCAAAGTGGTGGCACTGAAGATCACCAACAACATCAACATCCTCATCAAGGTACAGTCTGTTGTTTTTATTTATTTAATGCTGCTTCAGATATATTAACATACTGTAAACATGTGCAGTATTGTATGACTTGTCCTGTTGGAAGTCCTCTGGTTGATGGAATGTAGTTGTCAACAACATTGTTAACTATTAAGCCTTATAAAATGCTTGATGTCTCCTGACGTTTTCCTTCCAGGACTTGTTCCACAACCCTCCATCATACAAGAGCACAGTGACCCTGTCATGGAAGCCAGTCCAAAAAGCAGAGCCTGTGGCGTAAGTCTGCCTCACCTCCACATCCTCTAGTGGTTTTCAAAATATGGACACCATTGTTCAATTATATACACAGTATCAATGATATAGGAGACAAATTACTTTTTGTATAATTTTATATATTGCCTGGAATTTGTCTGTTGCATTTATCATGACCAATGCATTTCGGAAAAGATCTGGGGCAGGTGAAACATCCATGTCAGTTAGTGGGATCTTGGAAGAAACTCCCTTTACTTCAACACGGGTAGAAAGAACTTACACATACTGTAAAAAGTGTAAATGAATGCCCCAGTTGATCACCAGTGGGATTCAAACTCAGGTCCTTCTTGCTGTGAGCTACCATGCTGCCCAGTTGAGCCTAATTTATACTGTGTGGGCAAAGCCCAGTAAAAAAAAAAAATCTTGAGTTTGACCTTTCGATCCACGACTCTTCTGTGCTCAGAGCTAAGAGGCAGTCGGCAGAGGAGATGGGGACGGGTGCAACAGGGAAGAAGCAAATCTCACCTCAGATTCCCAGGACTCAGAGAGACGCCCGGCAGATCTACAACCCTCCCAGCGGGAAATACAGCGCCACCATCGGAACCTATGGTGAGAGGGGGGGGGAGGACCCGGGGAGTTCCTTTGGCTGATGCTGTTGAATGAATGTTAATTTGGTGTCAAAACTACTCTCCTAACATGCAGTAAAGGCTGCAATTCTCAAACCTATGTGAAGGAATGCCAAGACGGTGAGAGAACAACGCTGTCAGAAAAAAGAAAATATGTATTGGTAAACTTTGCATAGTTGTCTGAACAGTCGGTCTAATTAATTTGTTTGCAACAAATGTTTGTCCCCAACATGGCAGGTGTAGGACCATAGATATATATAAAGGCTAAATGGCTCAAGGCGGAGTCTCTGACGTAGTTCACCAGGCGATCTTGCTTCGGGGCTACAGTACAGTACAGTATGTTCTATGGCAGCTCAAACAAAAACGGTCATAACTCGCTCAAATCTTGACGGATTTACAAACGGGTTGGTTTATTACAAACGTTGTCAACGTGGCTATGCTGCAGGAAATACCTAAGCTGCGACCAAGATACCCGTTTCTGGATTAATCTATATATCTATAGGACTACATATCTATGTGTAGGACTACAGTCCCACAGGAAGCCATACTAGGCCCCTCCTTTTCCCCCCTTGCATTGTGAGTGACGTGTTGTGAGCTTGTAGGTCTGCTATTTTAACCCAATGTTTTCCCCAGAAAAGGGACGTGGTCGTTAAAAAATATATATTATTATTATTATTATACTATAATACTTTTTATACTGGTGTGATGCAGTGTTGAGTTTGACAGCACATTTTGATTTTGGTTTTAGTCATAGTCTCTTGTATAGTTTCCATTTAGTCCAAGTCACATTTTAGTCACCTGGAATGTTTTAGTATTAGTCTAGTTTTAGTCGACTAAATATAAGATTTTAGTCGACTAAGTCTACAGTTGATGGCTAAATATGGTAAATGTTTTCAGCAAGTGTAACAAAATGTATTTTACTTATACTGGATCTCTTGTCCACTAGTACCTTCCTAGCATTTTAGTCTAGTTTTTATTTGTTGACAATTGTCAATTAGTTTTAGTCGTCATAGCTTAGTTTTCATTTAGTTTCCATTTTAATTTTTAGTCGGTGGGGAAAAAAGGTAGTAGACGGCCATTTTTCGTCCTATAGTATTAGTCGATTAAATCAACACTGGTGTATTGCGATTCTAGAACAGCGTGGCGGATTCCGAGGAGGCCGGGGGCGAGGTTTCGGAGGCAGGGGCGGACGGAGTCGAGGACGGATCTACTGAGAGACACTCAAGAGAGAGAGAGAGAGAACATGCTGGTTGAACTGCAGCTCGACACCATCCTCTCCAATCTGAGGGCTCCCCTTTCACACTCTCACCTCCCACATTTTAAACTCGTCCACTTTGTACTTCTTACTTTCCTTGCTTCTGTCTTTCAAAGGGATTGTGACATAAAGGTTCTTTTTTGTTTACGTTTTCTGCGCTCAATTGCACCCAAAAAACCTGAACTTTTAACGTTCAGTAGATTTCTGTGGTCTGGGGTTTTCTGGCTCAAACAAGTGCTTTGATTTTCCTGCAGTTTTTTTTTATGTCACAGCCTGCAAATCCCATATATGTCAATGGGATTTGCCAGCAGATCAGTCACTGTTTTGCCTGTTTGCAAAACAGGCTTCCAAACCCCAGAGAAAACTCCAGACCACAGAAAATCCACTGAATGTTCAAAGTTCAGGTTTTTTGGGTGTAATTGAGGTTATAAAACCTAAAATAAAAGGGTTAACATTTTTTTAATTTCATTAAACCTTTCAAGTTATACATTTATTCAGAAAGCCCCCACACACACTTTGTACGAATCCAAATTCTGCTTCACAGTCTGGACTTGAACTTTTTCTACCTTCCCTTTTCACCCTCCCTTCCCTTTAGACTCCTCCCCTCTCCATTCTACTCAGCCAAGGTGTTAGTTTGAAGAAACTGATTTAGTTTTTTGTTTTCTTATTATAATTATTTTTTTATTGTGTTTTTTTTTTTGGGTGGAACAAAATGACTGACAAGTCGTACCTGCGTGATTTGTGTTTTTCCCCACAATTTGTTGTAGAAAGAAAAAAAAACACCATTTCCTTGGCGACGTGTCGACGAATGCATTCTTTGTACCTTTTTATTTAATCCGAAGTTGAAAGGGTTTTTTGATTATCACTGTTTTTAGAGCTTTGATTTGTTATATCGACTGACTTGCTACTTTGTATGAGTCGGATAATGTTTCCATTTGGATTTTTATCATAAACGTAAAACTTGTAATGTAACGCTCCAGCTTTGGTCCTCCTTTTGTTCATGTAGTGCAGTGGTTCCCAAAGTGGGGTCCTTGAGGGAGTTCCAGGGGGTCCACAGCTAAATGATAGTTGGGAACCAAATGGACCCTTATGGGTCTGTAACTTTGAGAGTGTACAAATGGACCCTAACGGTTCCATCTAGTTTCATTTGTACACAGTTAATTTTTATTTTATGACAAATTGGGTCCCAGCGATAGAAATCCCATTAAATTGAGGTCTGTCCGTAGCCTAATGCATGTCAAACTGGGGGTCCTTGAAATGAAAATGGTTGAAAATCGCTGCTCTTATGGGGGTCTTTGGCATATATTTTCTAATAGGGGTCTGCGGGCAAAAAAGTGTTCATTTGGGGTTCCTTGACATGACAAAGTTTTGGAACCACTGATTTAGTGTTTGAATATACACATCCATGTTCATATTCTAAACTAATATCTTTGAAAAAGTTGATTGTGTGATTACTGATTAGCTCTAAATCTCAGATGCCTATTTATTTATTTTCTGCGTAACAAATACTTTTTTGTTTTTCCTTTAGAGAATCCATGCGAGGTTCCGTCACTACTAGGGTGTGCTACATTCTCATTTTCCTGAGCTATATTTAATTTAACGTGTCCACTCGAACAGTTTGTAGTTTAAGCAGTCATTTGAAATGTGAATTACATCATGGACATAAGACCAGGAAAAGCAATGTGCTTAATACTGCTTATGTTGTTTTGTGTTAAAACGATGGACCCCAGAGTTTTTGCATCCCTTTTCATATTGGTCCGACCCTTATCAGAGCATTAACCCATTTTTGGCGGGAACCCCTTTTGGTGTTAGCATTATGTTATGCTTTAGCTATTGAAAAATAGCAGATCTACAAGCTCATAGCGCGCCACCGAGTGGCGAGCTACGAGCTTGTAGGTCTGCTATTTTCGAAAAATCGAAACGGCTTTTTCAGAAAACTGTCAGGATGTAGAAGACATTTTTAGAATCTGATCTCAGGTCAGAATGGTAAGCTCTAGTCTAGAACCGACCACAGGGGCAAGTGAATATTCGCCTGGGTAAACCCACTCTCCCTGCTGGACTACATTTCATTCTGCCAGGAGTCTGCTGAGGGGTTTACCCAGGCTAAGTGAATATAGCTTTGTAGTTTTTTTAACCACTCTAATTATGCTGTGTTCACACTGGCAGATACAAAAGTTACAAAGCTACTTGGCATACATATTTGTATCTTCATGTCGCTGGCTTCCATTGAAAATGAGTGGTAGACTTAAGACTCTTTGTATCTGCCCGTGTGAACGCTATAGCATTATGCATGAAAAGTAGTTTAATTATTGTATTACTCTATAACAATTTATTATAGAGTTTAAAATCGTACCACAGCAGCATGACTTATGTTGATTAAAAAAGAAAATCACACGTGAAGTGAGGGGTGCCCACTGTATTTATTTTGGCCACATGACGTCCTTTTGTGCCCTAAACAAACCTTCCAAATTCATAGACTTGGTTGGCAGACGATATAAGTGCTCTAAACAAAATCCATAGACTTGGCTGGCTCTAAACAAACATTAAAGTACATAGACTTGGCTGGCTCTAAACAAACATTAAAGTACATAGACTTGGCTGGCACCCTAAGTGATCTAAACAAATCTCCTTAAAGTCCATAGACTTCGTTGGCAAATTATTTTTCTTAAGTGCTCTAAACATTAAAGATCCCATAGACTTGGCTGCCAAAGCCTGCCAAATAATATACATCATTATCTTTACATGTATAATAAATAATAGTATAGTAATCTTCCAAATCCATGCATTGGAGGGGCTAGCGGCCAGAGCCCCTCAAAAGTATACAATTGCAGTAAATGAGTAGCCTACATGCTTGGAGTAAGGTAATGGCTGAGCAATAGGCCTAATTATCGCATTAATTTAAGGCTGTGTCTATTTGTATTGGATATTTAATGTTGACCTTATTTTTTACTCGGTTCTCGGTTTTGGGCGGGGCTACTATAATTCCCAATTTAGCAAACGATATAGGCTATAGAAAATGGGCCGAACTATTGCAGAAACACAACCTGCCGTGAACATGTATTTCCAATGACCAAATGTATCGTCAAATTAAAAAAATAGGAAATAAGAAATCATGATAAATTACCATAACCAAACTCGCCGCTAGAGGGCGAAACAGACGGCACTAAGGCACTTCTCTCCCAAATCAACCTGTACTATTTTTATTCCCCACCAAAACGACGAGTCAATTTGACTTTGATGTCGTTTTGTCTTTTGTGCTGTTGTTGGCCTGGCCCTGAAGGTATTTTTAATGCTGCTATGTAACTGAAATATATATTGAATTAATTCATTTCGTGTTTTTATTTATATATCACTATTAGTAGGCTATAATTGTAATCCATCTACAGACTACAACCTAGTAAAAGGCCGCCTCCCAGGAAAAACAGCCTAAAAGTATATGAAAGGCTTTCATTGAAAGCCATTTAAAATGTTTAGAATACTACACGGGTGGTCCCAAATGACGAATTACTTCACGTCACTGCACTGCAAAGGACGTAAAAGTAGGTCAACTGTCAATAACTACCGGTATAGCTTATTAAAATATATAGCCAATCTACACACCCCATGGTGAGCTGCAGATCAGCTATTTTCAATGAACAGAGTTAACGAGATTAACAATCAATAAAAAACGCATCTGATCTCCAGGTAGGCCTATATTATATATTGTTAAGTGTTGTTGAATCATATCCTACTAGTACCATGTGTTATCATATGCACTCACACAGAATGGAAAGATGATTTTGACATCTAGGCTATACTGCCCCACTTTCAACTGCTACAACTGATTGAAGAAACGAACTATTATAGGCCTACATGTAATTGCTTAGCGAAACATCTGCTCATATTTCATGCCCATGTTTATAAATAATAATTTAACTCGTCATTGGCCAGAATTCTGACCTGAACGACTATGAATCGAATCTTTATTTGCGGACACAATGAATAGGGCATGCAGGCTACACAAAGATCTGCAATCCTCCGCTTCGAGCCGCATTGGGGACGATGTTCTACACCCAAAACCTTATACTGATTGATCGTGACCAAGGATTTCCCCAGCCAGCCAGCTCTCTCTATCTCTCTCTCTCTCTCTCTCTCTCTCTCTCTCTCTCTCTCTCTCTCTCTCTCTCTCTCTCTCGCAAAACAAAGGAAAAACAGCGCCAATCGTTCAGGTCCCTTTCAATGAAAATGTGGAGTTGTCCGTGGTGCTGAAGCCTGGGAGACTACTGCTCCGAAGCTTCAGCACCATGGACAGCTCTTGGTGTTGTTTGATCGCCAATAAAGCTTTTAGATCAGTGGTTTTCAACCAGTGGTCCTTGAGGGGGTTCCAGGTGGTCCCCAGCTAAATGGTCCCCAGCTTTTCCAAAAATAGCAGATCTACAAGCTTATGTGTTCCCCCACAATATAGGCATGATGGGGTTCAAGTGGTTATAGTTACACACAGTCATACACCATTTGGACAGATACTGTTTCTGTTGAATGAAAAAGATTCTCGTTTTGTATATGGTGACATTTTATTGCCTTTCTCCAGTCCTTAACCCGGTTGCTTAATACCACATATCCATGTACTATTTGTCTCTTCTTCGCCATATTGTGTTCCGTTTCAAGTT
>NC_137865.1:38709029-38716529 GCF_963924005.1 Protomyctophum bolini
GGGGACTATATGAATCGTGACCGAGTATTTGTTTTGTTAGCTCCCTCTTCCATCAGAGAGGGTAGTTGGTTGGGGGAGGGAGAGCGGGCAGCGGCAGCGCGGACAGAGGATGGAGAGAATAACCACAAAATCTAATGAAAGAAAGCCCGTTTAGTGCGACTGCTTTATCTGTTCATATGATATCCCTAGTCTGTGTGTTGTTGTGTTGTTTTGTCACACGAGGCGAATATGATATGCGCATAGCCAAACAGCTGCATGGCATTATAAACAGCAAATATTTCGTATATCTGTTTTATTTATTGTCTGCTTTTTATGGGATGTATACGCTACTATAAAGATTGACAAAATGGAGGGCTGAGAGGAGGGAGTCTCATTCACAGGGCCCCCAAAATCCAGTTAAGTCGACGCCCCACATGCACCTGTCTTCGTTTGGAAGAGATAGGTCTATAGCCTATAGTGGTTGGTCCGGTATGTGTGTGTTTTCAAAATGCACCATATCAGTCTCATGGAGACGCTCTGGTTCTGTAGCATAGCCACGGGTTAAATGAGGAGAGTTTTTTTTTTTCAACCATGCACCCCAACCGAAGCACGCGAGTTATTTTTAGAAGCGATATATAGGGAGAGATAGAGAGACAGCAGGCAGCGGTACGGGGAGGGCAATGGAGAGACAGAATGAAGGCGGCGTGGCTCACCCTTTCAGTCCACAACTTGTGTGACCAAAGTGCTTAAGATCCCGCATCCGTCGTGGCGTGGCATCCCACCCCCCCCCCCCCCCCCCCCACACACACACACACACACGCGCGCGCGCACACACACACACACACACACACACACACACACCACACACACACACACACACACACACACATACACACACACACACACACAGCCAGTTGAGCTATACCTGCGGGGCAGTGACGTCAGTGGTCAGAAGCACAAAACCGGTCTATTGGAATCGAGGAATGGTGAGGGGTCCACCCATACCCCCCTATCTCCCGTATATAGCCTATGGAGAGGGGGGGGTGGTGAGGGGTCCACCCATACCCCCCTATCTCCCGTATATAGCCTATGGGAGAGGGGGGGTGGTGAGGGGGTCCACCCATACCCCCCTATCTCCCGTATATAGCCTATGGAGAGGGGGGGTGGTGAGGGGGTCCACCCATACCCCCCTTTCTCCCGTATAGCCTATAGAGGGGGGGGGGGGTGGGGGGAGATACATATCATGTGGCCTTCAGGTATTGTTAGTTGTTACAAATGGTCCACTTTTCCGTAAAAGGTGCATGCCATCGTCGGCCCAATTCCTTACGTTAATCACGCACGCATATGACCGCGCTATGACCGCAGCTCCCCCGCCCCATTCATACTTCGAGTCTCCGTCTAGAAGTCATTCACAGAACAGTCAGAACTCTCTCTCTCTCACTCTCTCTCTCTCTCTCTCTAGCTCTAGCTCTCTCTCTCTCTCTCTCTCTCTCTCTCTCTCTCCTCTCTCTCTCTCTCTCTCTCTCTCTCTCTCTCTCCTCTCTTTCTTTCTCTCTCTGGTATATTTAAACATTTCACATTTCCATGGCGCCGCCGGACGAGTTATGGTTAGAGAGACTTTGGGAAAGGAGCGTCTTCTAAATGCAACCCAAAACAAAAGACTCGATGCTAGATCAGGACCATGGACAGCAAACTTACTGTATGGTATACTATCCACCATGCATGTTGTGTTGGGGTACACAGAGGTTTAACCTGATGTCATTTCAGCACCAGGGACAGCGAATCGCCACTTTATGTGCCGCTGTTTGTCTGCAATAGCAAAACGAAACAAAGCAAAGCAAACAAAATAAAAACCCCTGCAAGATACTAGTTTGGATCTATGCTTAAATACCGGTAGTGGGTCCACGTGATTTGGTTTGTCAGAAATCATCCCTGGTCGAATTTGGCGACACCCTGCGGTCAACCTCGCGCCACTGCATGTAGAAGCTTCCATTGATATAGGCCTACCTCTGCTGATTAAAACATTGAGGACTGTATAGGGAGAGAGTTGGAGGAAAGTGAGAGATATAGCCAGGCTTATATACACCACTCAGAGGGACCTGCAGGGCATGAGGCTTGATTATTGATAGATAAAGAAGAGAAAGAGCATAGAGCCTATACCCCCCCCCCCCCCCCCCTTTCCTAGCACGGTCATACAGTATATAGGCCCTACAGGCTGGGCTAAAAATAGCATCAACTGATGCGACGGGCGCAGCCCTGTTTTTTCTCTTTTTTTTCTCTCTCTCTCTCCTGCTGCCTCCTTCCTTGGAGACGACTTTTCTGTATCCTATACAGCTGTCAGTCAGCATATAGTGGTCAGTCAGTGTATAGGCTACACATCCCCCTCCGTGAGTTCTGTCCCGTCCCATGCATGCAAATTCTCACTCTATCATCAATAAGCTAATCCATCCATCCATCCATCCGCATGCACGCACGCACGCGCGCGCGCACACACGCACACACCATGCCTTCTGGTCCCGTGAACAACCATGCATGCATGCAGGTCCCGTGAACAACCATGCATGCACGGAGAAAAAAAAAGTCGACGGATAGGGAGGGAGTGATTTGTGTGTGTGTGTGTGTGTGTGTGTGTGTGTGTGTGTGTGTGTGTGTGTGTGTGTGTGTGTGTGTGTGTGTGTGTGTGTGTGTGTGTGTGTGTGTGTGTGTGGGAGGGGGGGGGCGTGCATGCATGGTCTCGTGCGTTGGCACAGCACACCCCCAATGAACGGTGTGTGTGTGTGTGTGTGTGTGTGGGGGGGGGGGGTGTTTTCATCTCGTTTCTTTCTCTGCTCGGTTACAGAGAGAGGGTATTGCACCCGTCGATGCCAACACCAACACGGGCGCTTATCGTATATGTATGCATGGAGGAACTGAGGAGAGAGAGAGAGAGAGAGAGAGAGAGAGAGAGAGAGAGAGAGAGAGAGGAGGAAGAGCTTATCGCCTCTTGTAACCCCCCGCGGCAGTATAGCCGAATATATCTGATTGTTATTTGTTAGATGCTCGTATAATAGGGGTACGTAGCCTGTATACTATAACATAATAAGGATATGGCTGCACATTTTGTGGTCAAGCAGAGACCGTCCATTTCTTCCACAGGCTGTAAACTGGGAGAATCTACACGTGACGTCAATGCCTAGCAACTGACGCAACCGTTCAACAAAAAGGGCCCTTCTCTCTCTCTCTCTCTCTCTCTCTCTCTCTCTCTCTCTCTCTCTCTCTCTCTCTCTCTCTCTCCCTCCCTCCCTCCCTCTCCCCCCCAAGCAAGCTTTAATTATTACTTTTCCCCCCCTTTTTTTGACAGTGTTCTGCGGTCTAAAAACAAACCAGAGGAGCGGGCTATTTCATTTGCACGGCATGCATATTTGACAGGATTTGTGAACCATTTGTTTAACTGCGGTTCCCGCATTTCTTTTTTTATTTCTTTTTTGCGTTCAGTCACTAGCCTACTATCTATGTGTCTTAAAGTTGCGCTGCCGCTCTGGAAGACACGCGATCGGACAAACACGGACATGAGACAGAGGAGGCATAGCCTAATTGGACAGGTAGCTTATTTGTCGGTAATGATTTGTCCATATGGCGTTGTTGCTATTTTTATCGGAATGGAAACTAGCCTACTATAGTGTTTGTTTTAGATTAGAGTGGTGTTGTTGAAGGCACATCGGCAAAAAAATACTGCAATGATGCAACGCAGGGGACTCGGTGCTGTTGTGCAGTATAGTTGGAGTCAGAGGTAGGCGATATATGTAGCCTGCAACATCCTACATTCACTTCATTTAACGCGCCTCCAGAGCGATGCCTTTGTGAGTGTTTTTTTTCTCTCCCTCTTCCATCCTCATGTTGTAATCTAAAAATAGCATCAAGGTGTTTTTCTTTAATATCGTGCGCCAGAAATAGACATAGACGGGTATCACTTGTAGCCTATAAAACGGGAGGCGATCCTCCTAAGTGCAAAAAACTTGGACGTGCATGCTGCCATGCCACTGTGCATGAGCCCCGCGCGTGACAATACACAGCAGCACCAGGATCTGTTGCATGTCTCCCAGACTCTCTCGTTCAATGGCAGGTATATATAGGCCTAAACGGATATTCTCAACAAAACCTCCTCTTTGTGTCTTTCTCCTTTCTCTCTCCCAATTTCAGACAAAGACCCATATGGGCGGCCAGATGGTGAGTGATGCTTTATATAATATAACGTTGCAATGTATGAAATCCATAATGTTGTATGTGTGACCTGTTGTATGCATGCTAGTGCTGTCGATGCGTGCTCTCTCTCTCTCTCTCTCTCTCTCTCTCTCCTCACTTACTTCTGCAACCGTATTGGCTGCACGCAAACACTTTGGCTCCTGGGTATGGGCATGTATGGTTTACTGATCTGGCATGCTTTTGATAAAAGCAATATTCATGCAAAATCCTATACTAGGAATCACCCTATAGTAAATAAGCAAGTCGGAGGGGGGAAAACTCTCATTGTTTTTCGGCGCTGTTTTCCCCCCCACCAATAATGTAGGCTACCCTCCCCTGTTAAGCGCGAAAACTATGGGGAACCCTTCTTTCTGAAGGGCGCCTTTCACTGCTTTATTTTATTTTTTATTTTTTAAGAGGACTATACTGAAAGAGACCAGCGTGGAAGAAGAAGAAGAAGAAGAAGAAGAAGAATGAAAAATGATGAGAGAAGAGAGGGGGAGAGAAAGCGGGTGGATGTAGCTTGCAGTGCCGAATGTGAAGTTGCTGCAGCACGGACAGATAAAGCTATACCGCGGGACTGCATGACGGGGAAACCCGGGAGCTGTCCATCGACCACGGTGCTGAAACCACACTGCGACTTGCGGTAGCGGGGGGAAGGGGGGGGGGGGGGGTAGAGAGAGAGAGAGAGAGACCGGTTGGGGGTTTTAGGGTGCACATGGGGGGGGGGGGCTCCTGTCCTACCTGTTTGCGTGTCGACAAAAAGCTTTTTTTTAGGAAAAAAACAACCAACCAACCGACAAAACTAACCAACCAACCAATAAAAAATGGCATTTGAGAGGGATATTCTAGATATTGAAAAGCTGCCATTAAACCCCAGCGATAAAAACGAGGTGCATATTTGGAGGAATATTGATTCGAGTCCCTCGGTGACGACTGCGTTTCCCGGCCGTGTGATTTGAACAGCCTTATCACAATTCACAAGCCAAAGACACGACAGGGGAGAGGGGAGGGGGGGGGGGGGTAGCTCTTTTGCTCACGTCATTTCGCTAATTGTCCCCCTCACGCCATGCCATGCAACTCATATAACCTGCACTTTGGGGTTTCCGATCTGTCTTTTTGCCTCGAAGCAGCGCGCTTCCACTGCATCGCGTTTAGTGTTCATTAGTTGACATACATCCATACATTCTAAAAAGTCAGAAACGTGCAGTCCTTGCTTGGGGTGGGAGGATTTCCCTGACTTGTGCACGAATGGTCTTGAATTATCTTCTAGAGTTTTATTTAAGGATGCTATAAAAAATGGGGGAAAAATGAAAGAAAAACATACAGTATAGGCTATAGTCGCGCAAGGATATATGGGCGCATTTAGTCACGCGGTTCTTCAAACCCAACGCGTCCCTTTTCTGCGTCCAGAAGAGATGGAACTTAAGAAGAGACGACACATGGAGGAATCACCCCTTGCTTTTACCGTGCTATAGTTTCAGAGAAGCTCAAACCCCGTGCATGGTGGTCAGTGCAACGTCTACGCGTATACAGCTCCATTCGATTCACGTTAAACGACCGAGGATCACGAATCTCGGTCACTTCGAATTCACTAGTGGTCCATGTCCTCAGTCAATTATCGCCGTTACATATTCGTAAATCTTACAGATATAGGCTATATAGCCATTATAGCCGCTGGCGTGTGTCACCAAATAGGCAAAAAGGCGGAGGAAAAAACCCCTCCAATGCCATGTCGGTATATGCGATCTAAATAAAACACCCCATGATATTCACCTGCAGCGAATGGATATCCGTCGATCACCAAACACACAAAACCCTTCTTCGTCGATAGGGGGAGGGGAGGGGGGGGGGGGGTATGGGGATCTCCGTTCAATACGTAATTCGACGCCGCGTAAAAGAAAAAAAAAAAAAAATCGGTGTAAAAAACAACACTGAGTGAGTCGTGACTGCTACTAAAGTGAGTAATGCGTCAGGAGATCCAGTCACCGCGCCGAGCAGTGCAGACTAGTGCATGGAGGGGCGAATCGTGACTGGCTGGGGTCGCAAATGGAAGGGGATAAGACCACCCAATAAAGACAAATCACACACACACACACACACACACACGCACGCACACACGGGCGCGCGCGCGCGCACATACACACACACACACACACACACACACACACACACACACACACACACACACACACACACACACACACACACACTTATTTCCACACAAAGGAGATGCATATAAGGACACATATTGTAGGTGCATGCAGTAGGCCGCCGCCCATGCAGGGTTACATTTACAAAGTCATGGCATGTGATGTGTTTTCATGCACAATAGGCACGTCACAGCGTCTCTGCCATATCTGGCGGCTGCCAATTATTAAAGCGGAGAAACCATAATACTTTGCCAGCCTTTTTGTTTCCTTTTTGGGCATCCCATGAAGTTGTTGGAACCCTCTAACAGCCAGTCTGTGAGTATCCCCCCTCCCCCTCACTCTCACACACACACACACACGCACACACACACACACACACACACACACACACACACACACACACACACACACACACACACACACACACACACACACACACACGACTCCCTCTTCTTAAAATCAACCCCCCCCCCCCCTCTCTCTCTCTCTCTCTCTCTCTCTCTCTCTGTCTCTCTCACTCTCTCTCCTCTCAGTAGTTTGTCCTAACATTACCCCCCGTGATGTTTTTAGTGCAATCTTGCCATGCTTGATGCTTGCCTGGCACCAGTAGAATGCAGAGAGAAGCGCATCCTCGGTGTTATAGTGGGGTGTTAGAGAAGGGAGATGAGGGCACAGAGAGAGAGAGAGAGAGCGAGGGGGGGGGGGGGGGGGGGGGGGGGGGGACACGGAGCGAAGGGGAGGGGGGCTGGTTATTGTTTCGGGTACCAAGTGGATGGTTTTTGGAGTTGTTGGCTACATTGGAATCGTGACCTCTCTATATTGTGAACTTCACTGGGCTTTACACTTTTTGGTGGGACTGTATAATATATCACGGAGCTCTTTCAGAGAAAGATGCAGGTAAGTTGAGTTATATACGTCAACGTCATATATTCCGAATTGGTCAATTAACAACAAATTAAAGATTGTTTGAACTTTGAACTATATGTGTGCTGCGGACGATATGATATTGTTCATGTTTTTTTTTATTGTTTGTGAGAAATGTAATTGGGTTAACGTGCAGGCTTTCTTTCTTTCTTTCTTTTCCTCTTTTTTCTTTTTTTTGTCAAGCTGAAACGCTAGGCTGAACATTGTTGCTGTGTCAACTGTC
>NC_137865.1:38719029-38731529 GCF_963924005.1 Protomyctophum bolini
AGGGTATACGAGCTTTTAACAAACTGCTCCACAATAAGTTACTAATTGGAGGTTATCGTCAAGCAAAAGTTTTTCTTTTTACGATAATCTATTTCAGAATGAATGCACTTCAGTTATAAGTGCAATCATTCCGAAATAGATTATACTAAAAAGAAAAACTTTTGCTTGACGATAACCTCCAATTTTCGGGAGCCTTAGGCTATAAATTATAAGGCTCCCGGGTCGAAATCAACGTAGCCTAAATGTCGAAGACGGTAGACCTATATTTTACGCGCGATGTCGATGACGTGCACGGGATTCGTGGGAAGTGAATGTTAGGAAGGGGTGGAACTAACTTGTGTAGGCCGCTATACCATCCTATACGATCAAAGTTTGTAAAGTAATCTAAAATAAAATGTGTAAAATAACCGTAAACAAACGTCCTGATCCTGCATGCTGACCTGCAGGTCGGGGCGTCCAGTTTTGTAAGTGTGAGGTGTGTGAGCTGGAATGTTGTGTGAGCTGAAATGTTGTAGACTAATTGCACAGAAAATGCTTTATTATATACCCAACAATTCCAAAGACTCCCTCCGTATGCACAAAACAGTTTTAATAAAAAGATGACAACTACCCATATCCCAAAAATACAGTCCGAGCCCTATATACATGCTGTTGGGTGCATGGAAACATTCTTTTCATATATGCATTTCTTATTTCCCTTTGTAGCACCAAAGAGATGTAACTTTGTCACAGCCTACCATCACACTCAAATCCTCATTGTTAAATGTTTCCATTTTTACACTCTCAGATATATTAAAAACACTCGGGCCGGACCCGTATCTCTGCCTCACCGTGAACCGCCCGAGTCAGAGTTTGCACACCCGCATGTTGACTGGCGCTATAATGTGACCTATTTAGGCCTATATAACATATAGCTTTCTCAAGTATATTTGGGGAGTATCCGGGAAATATGCCTCTAACTTTGTCAAAGCGTCACTCTCAAGTAGCCTACCCCGTATATGTATTAGCCTCGGTCCCAGGCTTACTTTGACCCAGCCTATACGCAATATAAGGGCTGTTTTTATATGTGGAAGTACTAGCCCAGGAGTGCCCAGAAGGTAGATCGCGATCTAGGCTGCGTGGGTATACATGACCACCACTAGCAGCAGCAGGCTACTTTGTTTTAAAGAGTGTTGCACACAAGTGTCAGTACACTGTATTACAAAGTTAGTGAGTGAGAAGGTGTTGACCAGTATAGATGCCCTGACTGTCTGCGAGAAATGCACGTTTTTAATAATAATAAAAAACCCTACAAATCCTCTATAATATACTTGTTTTGGTGGGTATAAATCTTGTTGAGCTGCTGGTCATTTTAAACGTAGTTCTCAAGTAAAAAAAAGTGTGGGCAACCCTGTAGAGACTATGTAGGCCTACGCTTTGTTGTCGTTGCATATACTATGTATATAGCTATAGTGGACGTTATATAAGTGGACGTTATAAGTGAGCGGTGGTCTTTTTTTTTCTGTTTTTATTTGACCGCAGGTGCTGCTAATGAAGCCAATCAACCTCCACCTGTGTATCCTAAGAGTTAGAGAGCCGTTGGATTTCATCTCCTCAAACCGCACCTTACAAGATGGGATAGCATGGGTTTTATCAACCCATGGACATCAGACATGAGACCATGCCCGCACCAGCCCCCCCTCGCCACCCCATTGCAAGGTAATTGCACGGCTTGATAAGAGTATAGCCTTATGACGCCAAACTCAAATAATGTCTTCAATTGCCTTTTTTGGGCCCCGTGATGCACTGCATATGCACGCCAGGGCATGCGCTATAAGCTATATGACTTTACAGTTGTGATTGTTGTGGTTGTTGTTGTTGT
Source organism: Protomyctophum bolini (assembly GCF_963924005.1). Taxonomy (NCBI): domain Eukaryota; kingdom Metazoa; phylum Chordata; class Actinopteri; order Myctophiformes; family Myctophidae; genus Protomyctophum; species Protomyctophum bolini. Next base: position 38,720,891 of record NC_137865.1, read on the forward strand.
TCATTTGGCGAATGCAGATCGGCTATTGTATATCGTCTATTTCCGGTGATGAAAAATTATAATGGTGTAGAGAGGGGGGAAAGAATTAAGGGGACCAAGACACCATGGGGACACCGTAAGGAATAGGTTTACGTGACGTGGTTAAGGAGATCCGTGGACCCCTCTTTTTTATTGGTCCCTGTCTGAATAGAATAAGCATCGGCCCTCAAACAATTTTGAGCGCGTTTATACTTTTTTGTGTTAATTTATAGCCGCATGTAAAGTGGTAGGCCTACTTGTCTTGAACAAGGGCATTTAGGACTGCTGTCCATGGTGCTGAAAGGGAAAGACGTCGAAAAGGTCGTAGAGTCTATTCAGTAGACTATAGCCTATACACCAGCCGGGGTGTCCGCACATTTTTTTCTTTTTCCTTTTCTTTTTACTTAAGAGCTACTTTCAAATTGACCAGCTCAACAATACCCACCCAAAGAAATATTATCCCATTGCTGAAAATAGTTTTAAAATGTATATGAAGGGGCCTTGGAATAGCGGTGCTGCATTATATGCTTGGCTTTATAAGACAAACATTTCATTGTGGGTTTGAGGCTTAGCTGACTATTAGCTCCTATTTGATGTCAATCAATGAAGTCACGTTAATTCAAGTGCATGCAGGCAGATGCCTTTTTTCCTTTTTTATTATATATTTACAGGGCCTTGTCATGTGGTCTACCTGCAGCCTTTGTGATCTACCAGTAGATCACAGACCCCTGGCCTACACTGTAAAACCCTTAGTCTACAATCTCTGAGTATCTTATTGAGGCTATACTGCATGTTACCTTTGCTCTCTGCTGGTCCAAATATATAGCATATAGCTTTACCATGGCTTAATATATAGTGCATATACAGCATCAATGATTTAGGAGGATGAGGTTTTGAAATCACCTTATAAAATACATTTAAGTTAATTATTTAAGGAAATTGATGGATATCCCAGTGAAGTTTGTGTGCTCTAATAATCTCTGTCCATGGCAATCGGTATAGGCATACTCACAGCATCTTCATCACTTACTTTGGTGTTGACTTTATAGGGTGCATGCGCATGGTTCTTGTGCAGCTGCAGGCCAGCACACACCTCCCTGCTCAATGAAATTCACTTACAGTGCAAGTGCAAATTCAAGTTCAAGGCTATGCGAGTGAAATGTATCTTATGCACACACAAACAGTGGTTCTTAAGCAGTTCTTGAGGTGGACACCTTGAGGTGGACACCTCAAGAACAGTAGGCACCTCTAATATGGTTATATAGCACCATGACAAAAGTGGTATCTATAGGAAACAGACTTCACTGTAGTAGCTTTTCATAAATTATATTTGTACTTAGGCTGTCTGCTGTCATGAAATAGTTAGAGAAATTCATAATCTAGCCGTCTGCTGTCCAGCCTCTCCCACCCCTCACTGGGGAGAATTCTGGGAGGAAAACAGAAACGGGGTGAGTCTTCTTGTTACCGTATCTAGCACCTTTAATATAGGTGCTATAACACCAAAATGAGTCAAATACCCCATAGGCTATAGCACACATTTGTGATTAGTGTGAGAGTTCAAGAGAAAGAAAAAACTCAGCTCCACTGGTTTATTAATTAAACCTTTCGATCACTGAGATCTTCTTCAGGGGATAAATAATCCTGAAGAAGATCCCAGTGCTCGAAACTCTTCTACTGCCATTTTAGTCTGTATTTGCCAGCCCATAGAGCCCCATTGTGAACCCGGACATGTGTTAGAAATGTTTAGTATGGGTCCCCAGCATGTAGAAAATCCCGGATGCTAACTTGCATAATGTTAAGCAATTTTCATAATTTGTATAATTTGCATATTTTGCAATATCACCTGTATACTTACTTACTTACTTACGCCTATAGCCCAACTTTGGGCATAGGCCACGAACAAGAGCTCTCCAGACATCACGGTCCTGGGCCATCTTCTCCAGCTGTCCCCATGTGTGGCCAGATCTCTTCACATCTGCATCCAGGTCACGGCGCCAGGTGTTTCGTGGTCTGCCTCTCTTCCTTTTCCCTTGTGGGTTCCAGAACAGGGCATATCGTGTGATGCTAGAGGCAGGCTTGCGAAGAGTGTGGCCGATCCATCGCCATCGCCTTTGGATGATTTCCTCCTCCACCGGGTGTTGATTTGTTCGCTGCCACAGTTCCCGGTTACTGATTTTATTTGGCCAGCGTATTCGGAGGATTCTTCTGAGGCAGGTGTTTATGAATGTCTGGATTCTTGACATGGTGTTTGAAGTTGTTCTCCAGGTTTCTGCTCCGTACAGCAGGACCGGCTTCACCATGGCATTAAAAATCCTGATCTTTGTGTTTGTGGGAAGATCTGAGGCTCCCCAGACATTCTTCAGCTGATGAAAAGCTGCTCTTGCCTTGCCAATCCTGACTTTTACGTCGGCATCTGTTCCGCCCTGTTTGTCGACAACACTGCCTAGATAGGTGAAGCTCTCCACCTCCTCTAGTGCTTCACCTTCTAGTATGATAGGGGTAACTGGGGTAACACTGTCTGTATTCATTTTGAGGACCTTGCTCTTTCCTCTGTGGATGGTGAGGCCAAGGCGTGTTGAGTTTGATGATACTATGTTGGTTTTCTCTTGCATTTGGTGGTGAGTGTGGGAAAGAAGGGCCAGGTCATCAGCAAAATCGATGTCGTCTAACTGTGTCCAAGGTGTCCACTGGATGCCATTTCTTTTCTGCGTTGTGGATGTCTTCATGACCCAGTCAATGGCCAGCAGGAACAGAAAAGGTGACAGTAAACAGCCTTGCCTCACTCCTGTCCTCACTTGGAAGGCATGGGTGAGTTGCTGCCCGTGTACCACCCTGCAGGTCAGCCCTTCGTAGGAGTTCCTGATAATGTTGGTGATCTTATCAGGTACCCCATAATGTCTCAGCAGTTTCCAGATGGTCTGTCTATCCACACTGTCGAACGCCTTCTCGTAATCAATAAAATTAACATAGAGAGGTGAGTTCCACTCCAAAGATTGTTCCAGAATGATCCGCAACGTTGCAATCTGGTCCGTGCAGGATCTATTCTTACGGAAACCAGCTTGATGGTCACGGAGGTGTGGATCTACAGCCTCTTTCATCCTGTTTAGAAGCACTCTGTTGAAGGTCTTCCCTGGTATAGACAGCAGTGTTATTCCCCTGTAGTTGGAACAGTTAGCTAGATCGCCTTTTTTCGGGAGCTTGATGAGGTAGCCCTCCTTCCACTCTGCTGGTACTTCTTCCTTTTCCCAAATGTCCCGAAATAGAGGGTAGAGCATTTCGACGCTGGTCTCAACATCAGCTTTCAGTGCTTCTGCTGGAATGTTGTCTGGCCCTGGCCTGCAGCCTTCCCATTCCGCAGTTGTTTTATGGCCTTGTGGATCTCTTCCTTGGAAGGGACATCACAGGCAATCGGCAGGTCACTTTCCGCTGGCTGTATATCCACTGGATTAAGTGGAGCTGGTCTGTTCAACAGCTCCTCGAAATGTTCCGCCCATCTACGTTTCTGCCCTTCTGCATCAGGAATTTTATTTCCTTCCTTGTCCTTCACTGGCCTCTCAGGTTTGCTGAACTTTCCTGAAAGCTTCTTAATGGTGTCGTACAGAGTCTTCATGTTGCCATGTTGTGCCGCCTCCTCTGCCTCTGCTGCCAGTGACTCTATATAGCCCTTCTTATCTGCTCTTATGCTTCTCCTAACTGACCTATTTGCTTCAGAGTACTCTTCTTGGGCTTTAGCTTTCCCAGCCCGTGTGCGACTGCTGTTTTTAGCTGCCTTCTTCCTTTTCCTCTCCTCTATCCTTTCCAAGGTCTCTGCTGTCATCCATTCCTTGTGGCTATGCTTCTTGTTGCCCAATACTTCCTGACATGTTGCTGTCACTGCTGTTTTAATGCTCTGCCATTTCTCTTCAATGGTCTCTTCCTCTCTCAGCTCTTGTAGAACCTGGAACTTGTTTGCGAGTGTGATCTTAAACCTTTCTCTCCCTGCTGTTTCTTTGAGAGGTATGGTGTTGTACCTCTGTCGTTTATTGGTTTCTCCTGTCCAATTTCTCTTCAGCTTTAGTTTTATGCGGGCGACCAGGAGATGGTGGTCTGAAGCAACGTCTGCTCCTCTTCTGACGCGCACATCTTGGAGAGATCTTCTGAACTTTTTCCCAATGCACACATGGTCAATTTGGTTTTCTGTCACCATGTCAGGTGATACCCAAGTTGCCTTGTGTATCCTTCTGTGATGGAAGAAACTCCCGCCGATAACTAGGTTGCTTGTGGCACACAAATTGCTGAATCTCTCTCCATTTTCATTCATTACCCCTAGGCCTTGCTGTCCCATAATCTCTTCGTAACCTTGGTTGTTGCTGCCGATTTTTGCGTTGAAGTCGCCCATAGTGACGATGATATTTCGTCTTGGACGAGCCTGTATGATGGACAGCAGTCTGTGGTAGAACTCCTCCTTGATATCCTCATCGCTCTCATTTGTCGGGGCGTAACACTGGATGATGTCCATATTTATCCTCCTCTTTTCTGTTCGGAAACATGCTGTGAGAATCCTTGGGCCATGTGCCTCCCATCTGTATGCTTTGATTTAAACTTTGATTTAAACTTTTGTCTGGTTTTTATTGAAGAGTTGCAAAACTATATATTTTTGGAAATGGTATTGTGTATAAGGAATCAGAAAATTAATGCTGCCATTTGACTGGATGTCTGTGGCGGCCATATTGGAATATTCAAAATGGCCACTCTATGTTTTGTAATATCTCTGCCTCTAAATAAGATAGAATAGGGGTTCCCAAACTGTGGTGCGTGCACCTCTTGTGGTGCACGAACGTCCTCTATGGGGTGCGTGACATGAAAAGGGCAATGGCGGTTTTATGGTGTTATTTAACACAAACGGCAAAATCCCGTAAAACACGGTTGTAAGGAGATGTATAGAGCATCTGCAGGAGTATACAGCATCTGTATGTCTCTCAGTGCAGTGACATTCTGTGGTTATTTGCCATAATCATATTACAAAATGTATCATTTTTGGCGATATACAACGAGACTGAGCACTGGGGGTGCGTCAGCCAGGTCAGGAGGTAACTGGGGGTGCACGGCCAAAAAAGATTGGGGACCGCTGAGCTAGAACATTGATTTCAACTGCTAAACCTATATTTTCAGCATCAAGAAATCCAATGGTGGTAGTTCTAAAGCTACAAAAACTTTCAACATTAACCCTTAGATGCATGACTGGGTCCAAAATGACCTGGTGTGCTTAGTCAGCTCCACAATGTAAATTTAGTTGGATTTTCTTTTTGAAGATTTGCATAACTTCACATTTTTGGAAAGGTTATTGTCTATGCCAGGAATCAGAAAATCAATGTTTGCATTTGCCCAGATGTCTGTGGATAGCATATTGGAATTTACAAAATGACAGCCGTAAAATCTTGTATTATCTTGGCTTCTAAATGAGATGGAACATTGATTTTAATGGCTAAACCGATGTTTTCAGGGTCAAGGAATCCAATGGTCCAAGTTATCATTTCATTTTTGTATCATCCCATTGAAATACTTAATCCACCATACTGGGTAAAAAAACGGCACAGCCCAGGCAGTCAGTCAGATACTAACTCCGGGTTCTTATTATTGAGAAGATGTCTTCTAACTGTGAACTTTGGATGTTTCTTATGCATCAAGTGTAATCATAGACAGTATCTATGGATCATCATCATCATCATCACCACCAAAACCACTTTGGTGCACCGTCATGCGTCAGCCCCTGGCTGCTGCACTGACACATATGTCAGTACATGCAGGCTAAGTCCTTAGCTTTGCTCTGCCGGAAGAACAGTCAGATTTACACTTGCATTGGACCATCTCAAGGATGGCCTTTGGGCTGGGAGGACCTCTGTGGTCGTTGGATTCAGCATGCCATCCAAGTGTTTGAAGTATACCCATTTTGCAGTGGATCCAGCTGTCGATCCTGCAGAGCAATGGCTGCTTGTGCCCATGCTTGTGCCCATGCTTGTCACTTTCTACCCTCTGTTTGCAGAACAAATACCATCGCAGTTCAGGGATTGTTTTAATGCTGATATACCCTTGGGTGAGTAAGCTGCACATACAAAGGACTCCAGTGTTGATAGTGTCACCACCTTGCCTATATCTGGGAGAACCTGCCTGTGTTGTCAGCCCCAGTTTCATGGAAGGCTGGCAAAGCCTTTGCTCTTTCTTTACCTAGAGCTCATCACAGTAGTTCAATCTGAGATATCAACCAGAAAGAAGCCATAGGAAACTATCAATTCACTCTGACACCAAGGGCAACGTTTGCTCCTGATGATGGAACAATTCTGCCATGCCAGTCCAAGTATACATCTACTTGCTGCAAAAACTCCAAAGTACAACAGGGGATCCTCCAAGCTGATCACCACGTCTGCTTCTGGATACAGTATGGAGCAACAAAGACCTGGTCTTTGAGGAAAATAACCACGAGGAAGCAGGCACAGTTAGTATTTTTCTCCCAAGATACGGACGTTTAGTCATAGCAAACTATGACCTCTTGCTGAAGAACACGTGCATTTCCATGGCCTCTGGTGTTGTGCCGATTTAACCACTGTGACAAGCTCTATGGGTAAAGAAAGAGCTAAGGCTTTGCCAGCCTTCTATGCATTCACTGGGGCCGACAACACAGGGAGGTTCTCCCAGATAGGCAATGCGGTGACAGAAGGAATGCTATCAACACTGGAGTCCTTTGCATGTGTAGCTTACTCACCCAAGAGTATCAGCATCAAGACAATCCCTGAACTGCGATGGCATCTCTGCAAATATAGGGCAGAAAGTGACAAGCTCCCTCCAACACCTGGAGCTCTGAAGCAGCACATCTCCATGTCCAAACAAGGGCGTGGGCACAAGCAGCCCATTGCTCTGCAGGATCAAAAGCTCGATCCCTTGGAAAATGGGTACTAGACAAACACTTGGATGGCATGCTGATGTCTAATCCAGACATGATGAGGTCCAACAACCACAGAGGTCCTCCCAGCCCCATAGGCCATTCTTGAGATAGTCCAATGCAAGTGTAAATCTGACTGTTCTGTTTAAGATGGTTACACAAACATCCAAACCTGAAGGTTGCCAGCTCGGGCACCCTAGCTAAATCAGTAGAGCATGCCCTGGGCTACATCTGGGCCAAATGTGGTTCTTTTAACACTGATGAGTCATTAAAACTAATTATGCCAATTATGAAAATTGCTCAACATATGCAAGTAAGCATCTGGCAGTTTCTACATGCTGGGGACCTATACTATACTTTTTCTAACATAAAACGTTCAACATGTCCGGGTTCACATTTTGGCAAGTAGACTATTTGTCCAGCACCTGGGCTAGAGTGGAAATGCATATGCATGCTCTATTACCTTTGTTGTTGTGAGAGTTCAGCCATAACAATCCAGAATGCTTTTTGGCAGGGTTGCCTTTCTGTGGTTAGTGTAAAAATCTTCTTGCACGCATCCACCTGGGTGACGGCAGACGGCAGACTGCTGGGTGAGCGCTGGCCCTTTGGCATGGGGGGTCAGATCAACATATGGAATGAATTCTGTATAATGGCCATATTAGACTAGTCCCCAAATGCCAAAAGCCTGAAGCCTGTAGGTATTCTCGAGGAAAAGTACTTAATGTGTTGTTTCTACATTCTTTTTATGTGCTGAATCCATTTCTGCCGTATGCCGAGTGATATGAGTCTCCACCAGAGCACCAGGGCTCTAGTGAGGGTTTTAGTTCTTTGGAACAACACTTTCTTGATGGACAATAAGCCACTCCCGACCTGCTTCTAACGAAGCAAATTAGGCTGGAAACCAGGCTCACAGGTTTCCGATGAGGGCAAAATGACAAAAATATGTATTTATGATAGATTCATTTCTTGATTTTATCAGATGTATTTATCAGAATTATAGCTATTTCCAGTTTTTAGTGATTTATTATGCTAATTACTTGTATCGCTCGGCATATGGCAGAAATGCATTCAGCACATAAAAATAATATAGAAACAACACATTAAGCACAATTATTTATCAGAATTATAGCCATTTCCAGTTTTGTAGTGATTCATTATGCTAATTTCTCAATTTCTGAATAACAGTGAATCGTATCACTCGGTATACATACTATACAGCAGAAATGGTTTCAGCACATAAACATCATAGAAACAACACATTAAGTACTTTTCTGCAAGAATGCCTCACAGGTTTTTCCATTTGGGGACTAGTCTATATATGCGTTCTCTTGAGTGTACAGGGTTTGATGAGGTCAAATCAACATTATGGAATGTCAGAACAGGTCGGCTCCATATAATGGAGATCTAAGGGTTTGATGTTTGAGGTCAGATGTAGAGTTGCTGCATGGCCGGCTCCATATGCAGAATAGATCTAGGTGATTATCCAGTCTTCTCCATGTATGGTTATCCATGCAGGGTTAGTGATCTTCAGTGTCGTGATCTTCATATATGGAGATGGCCATATATGGTGGCATGACGTGTCACGAGACGTGATGTCATGAGGCTTGACCATAGGCGTGATGTCACAAGGCGTGACCATATGGAGGCGTGTGGGCTGGCTATTCAGAGGGGGGCTAATGAATTTTGGTTTACATTGAAGTCAGTCAATTGGGTGCATGTGGGAAGGGGGGTTTAGAGGGGGCTAAGCCTCACCAGAGGGGGCTAAAGCGGGGCGGGAGAGCGGGGCTTAGTGTCCCATTGGCCGTATAGGGCCAGTCTCCCATTGGCTTAGAGCTTAGAGGTCAGCCAATCATTAAAATCTCACCCACTACATCGCTACATATACTCTGGGCTCTCATTGATCAGCTCTGCAAGCTGATAAAAAAAGCTTTAGGGCGGGCTGATACAGATGGACAGTCTCTGATGTGCAGGAGAGTTCCACAGTGATATACGCGTTAGGGGCGGGCTGATATGTCTCTGATGTGCAGGAGAGTTCCACAGTGATATACGGGTTAGGGGCGGGCTGATATGTCTCTGATGTGCAGGAGAGTTCCACAGTGATATACGGGTTAGGGGCGGGCTGATATGTCTCTGATGTGCAGGATAGTTCCACAGTGATATACGGGTTAGGGCGGGCTGATACAGATGGACAGTCTCTGATGTGCAGGAGAGTTCCACCGTGATATACGGGTTAGGGGCGGGCTGATACAGATGGACAGTCTCTGATGTGCAGGATAGTTCCACAGTGATATACGGGTTAGGGGCGGGCTGATACAGATGGAGAGTCTCTGACATGTGCAGGAGAGTTCCACAGTGAGTATCCAGCCAGTGTGGATTGGTCCTAATTATTGGTGTAAGGCAGTGGTTCCCAAACGTTTTCATGTCAATTAAGGACCCCCAAAATGACACTCATTAGCCCACGGACCTTCATTTGAAAAGATCGGACCAGTGATTCTCAACCCGTTTAATTTCAAGGACCCCCAGTTTGACATGCACATTTAATGGCATTTCTATCTCTGGGACCCCAATTTATATTGTAAAATTAATTTAACTCTGAGAGTGTACAAATGGAAGCAAATGGACCTGTTTGGTTTCATTTGTACACTCTCAGAGTTACAGTTCCATAAGGGTCCATTTGGTTCCAAACTGTCATTTAGCTGGGGACCCCCTGGAACTCCCTCAGGGACCCCTGGGGGTCCCCGGACCCCACTTTGGGAACCACTGGTGTAAGGAGCTATACTGTAGCTCTACTATTGTAGATGCAGTGTGAGCTTGTAGATCGGCTATACAAATGGGCTGAAGTGGTTAATGTAATAATATTTTTTTTATGTAATTATCAAAATCCACAAAGTAACTTGTAGTAACTAAAGTTTTCAAATAATTGTAGTGGAGTAAAAGTCCAATATGTGCCTCTGAGTTGTAATGGAGTACAATTGGAAATATTGAAGTAGGCTACAGTAAAAAAAAAAAAAAGAATAAAAAATATATATACATCTTTACCCTTTTTGAGAGGCCTATATATATACAGCCTATTTAGCAGTTAATAGTTACCACGCAGTAAACCTGCTACTTTCTCACAGAACAATGTTCCTCTGAGGTATTCTGGAATGTTGAGACAAAAAGGAAAAATGCATGTTTGTATCCTGTGTGTTGAGCATGATGTCATTTATGTCTGGGATGGCTGTGCAATTTGTGTTGTGACTAAGCATACACAAATTCTCACAGACTTGAGTCTCACAGGGCAGTTCAAAGGTCTTATGTGTGTACGTGCTTGGATGCAGGGCTGTTTGATGTGTAGTTCAGTAGATCTGTGGTAGTAGAGCAGGGGTGCCCAAAAGGTACGTGATCTAGATCACAAAGGCTGTGCAGGTAGACCACATGACCTGGCCCTAATAATATAATAGAATTTAAATTGTATTTAAATTAATAAAAAAAAATAATTGGTGACTCGATTAACTTCAAAAGGGCCTGTCAGCTCAAACCAGCAATGCAATACTTTGTTTTCAAGAATGTTGCGCACAAATGTCAGTAGCATTACAAAGTATACAAAAAAAAGAACTATCAATTCCATTTCCCCCCCTCTATTTCCCATTCCAAGTGCGTTTGTCTTCTATGTAATGCCAGTATTGCTATTCCAAAGCCAAAGTAATGAGTTACATTATGAGT